>NC_090077.1:3255504-3450289 GCF_038355195.1 Osmerus mordax | reverse complement strand
GTGACAGTGACGAGGGGAACGAGAGGAGAGAGAGAGAGAGAGGAAGGGAATAGGAACAGACTGCCTTATTTGAATCATTTAAGCAAGACCCAATTATGGCTGGGAATGGTGTAGAGGAAACGGCCCATTTTAGAGGCAACACAAATCAATGAGCACGGTGATGGTGATGTGTTTGACAGGAAGGCCTGTTAGTGGGTACGATCGCGCTGCAGGATCATCACACACACTGGAGCCAATGCATTACCACCAGGAGGGGGAAATGAAAACAAAGAACTGTGGGGAAGGCTTGCGGACTAACTCTGGCAAGATGGAAAGCTGGCTGGCAGGCTGACTGACTGACTGACTTGCAGGCTGGCTGGTTTATTGACTGACTGTCTACTACCTGACTGTCTTTTTCTGACAGATTGACTAACTGGATGGCTGGCAGGTTAGCTAGCTTGCTGGCTGGTCGACTTGCTGGCCGGCTGACTGACTGGTTGTCTGGCTGGCTGGCTGGTTAATGCTCTGGACCATCTGTGTTATGGTCTTTTGGAGACTGTGAGTACAGCCCTGCAATTCGGCGATGGCATAAAAGAAAAAGAGTGTTCGATGTATTTTTTTAATTGACAAAAACTCAGTGCTGCATAACAAGATAATGAACAAAGACCCTCAAAGTCGACCGAAACGTGTTAGTCAGCGGATGTCTTGGCTTGGCTGTGAATGAGCTGGAGCAGCTTGGGTACAGTAGGATGGAAGCCCATCTGTAGTGTCTGGGATATCATATCTCTGGAGGTTTGACTGAGCCCTCCTCCCCTGGGCAGTGTTCAGCATCAGTGTGTTCTCTCTCTCTCTCTCTCTCTCTCTCTCTCTCTCTCTCTCTCTCTCTCTCTCTCTCTCTCTCTCTCTCTCTCTCTCTCTCTCTCTCTCTCTCTCTCTCTCTTTCCTTCTCTCTTTTTCTGTCTTTCCATCTCTTTCATGCCGGACTCCTTTTCTTCCTCTCTTTCTGTCTCTCCTTCTCTCCTCCCTCTCTCTCTTTCCCCCTCTCTGCCCTTCTCTCTCTCTCTCTCTCTCTCTCTCTCTCTCTCTCTCTCTCTCTCTCTCTCTCTTTCCTTCTCTCTTTTTCTGTCTTTCCATCTCTTTCATGCCGGACTCCTTTTCTTCCTCTCTTTCTGTCTCTCCCTTCTCTCCTCCTCTCTCTCTTTCCCCCTCTCTGCCCTTCTCTCTCTCTCTCTCGCTCTCTCTGTCTATCTTCCTCGTCCTCTCTCCCTCTCTCTTTCTCCGCCTAAGAAAGCCATCTGGCCGTGGTGTGCCACAGAGCCTGGCTGGCTGGCTAGTGACTGGACCCAGCACAGGCCATGTAAAACACATCTCACAGCATCGGCCAGGGACCTCATTGATCCCCCCCCCCCCCCCCCCCCAACAGAAGATTTTACATTTGGTACATCCCTCATTTGCACTTGTACAGACAAGCTGTGTGGGGCGGGGAGGATCATGAATAAAATTATCATATCAAAATCCTGGAGCAGGGATGGACCGTGCGGTGAAATGATGCGTTTCTGTAACTGTGTTGGCCTTCATCTCTCAGGGAGGACGCTGGGGATTGAGAAGCAACTCTGAGAACTTGTCAGTGAATTAAAGAAGTTCTGGACTGTGGACTTCTGCCGGGGAAATCAGAGGAGTTCCTAGACTTTAGACCAACCGCCTGGAAACCAACTCCCCCCGCTGCCCCCCCCGCTGCCCCCCCCCCCTACACACACTTCAATCTCTCCTTCTCTTTCTCATGTTTCTCCTCTTCCCCTCTGCTCAGCCCTGTCCTCTCAGCTCCAGTGATCACCAGACCCGGAGACTCCGGGATGAATCCTGCCAGAAACTGTCAAGCAGCCATTGGCGAGGCTGCAGTCTGAACTTGTACCTGCTGTTTCCCACTGTGACGGGGCAAGGCTTCCAACTCTGAGTTAAATGTAATCGAGGAGAAAGGGTTCCACCGGGTTAACCTCTCTATCCCACAACCACGGCCGGCCTCCCCCATCTCTACACCACCGGCCCCTCTGTGGAGGATTCTGGCTGGCCATTGGAGCCTCCACTAGGCCCTCCCCTCATCTATCAGTGACACTACTGGCTGACAGAGCACTTATTCACGTTCACTCATGAATATTCAATTTACTCCTCTGCTTCAAGGGTACAAAAGATATATCTATACACAGGAGAGAAGACTTCCCCCTCTCTCTTCCTCTCTCTCTCTCTCTCTCTCTCTCTTTCTCTCTCTCTTTCCCTTCCTTCCTCGCTCTTCCTCTCCTCTCTCTCTCTCTCTCCTCTGCCTGGGCTCGCACAACCAAAACACAGGCAGCCAGCGCGGGGCCTTAATTTCATGCACACGTTTCATTAGAGGTGTCGACCAGGAGACATTTTTTCCCTGACACGTCGAGCGAGTCGACACAATCCTGCACCGTTTGCTCGAAAAGGAAAAAATCCCATTTGTCCTTTGTCAGCACAAACACTTTAATGTGAGGCCCCTCACTCCTGAGCAAGCAGCGGCTCTCCTCAGAAGCCCTGGGAGACACAGGAAGCGCACGTGGGTCCTTCCTCTCCCCTCCCCCCCCCCTCCCCTCCCCTCCTCGTCAGCAGCTCTCCTCCTCCTCGGTGCGCACCCCCCCCCCCCCCCCCCATGTTTTATCAATCACGGCCATCATGCATAAGTCAAAAGGCGAGGAGAGCTGGTGCGCGGACGGTCAAGGTGTGTGTGCGTTTCCGTAGTAACGCGCGCGTGTCCGCCGCGCAGTCCACAACCACACCTTACTGTGATATACAGTACGCATCCAGGTTATATTGGGATGTCTATTATGTTTTTCTATCCGATGTTCTCCGGCAGAATGATGATGCAGCCAGACTCGGTCTCCCCTCGGGGATTCACGTGGGGTGCTTTTCCTGCCGTGTGCATTGTGTGTGGCAGTGCAGCAGGCAACAGCCGGCGAGCAGTCAAGCGCTGCAGCTATGACGGTACCTCATAAACCTCAGTCACAGCACACTACGCAGACAAGCCCTCTGACAGACCGCCCTGACCCGGCACATACCCTGAACAGCCCCCCCCCCTTTCTCCTCATCAGACAACCACCCCAAGACCCAGGTTCACCAACGACCACACACACAGACACACACGTCACTCTCGCAGCCCGTCAACCACAGCCAATCACCCGCCTCGGCTACACTCCTACACGCTGAGTGACAGGTGGCGCTCGTCAGCTGTCATGTGATCCTGTTTCCTCCTCAGCCTGTGGCTAGCAACACTGCACTCCCCCCCAAAGCAGCCACCGTACCCCGGGCCGGCGCCCCGAGAGGCCTCGCTTGGTGCCACCAGGGCCATTCCCAACCCCGGGCCTCTCCCATGCACAGTGTACACAGTAATGAGGGGTAGTTGTTTGCCATTACAACAAACTTGTGGTGGTGTGCAGAAACCCAGCGCTCCGAAGCCTCTCACGCGGGCGCGCTGCTCTCCAGGTGTGATGAGGAGCTTAATTAGCTGTTTGTGCCTGGCTGCTGCGGATTGCATAATGCAATGGCGCCGGGGCAATGAGCGGGCTAAGTGCAGACCTCTGTTCTCGTAATTGCCCAGCTGTTTGCCGGTGTAATTGCTTCCCTCCTCGTTGGTCTCGGGCGGCCCGTGACTGCAGGTGACACAGCCAGCGCAGGTAAAGGGGGAGGGGGGGGGGCCTGTCTCTCCTGTGATCAGCACGGGCACAGACGAACAGCAGTGACGGAGACGTCTCCACGCCGCGACTCATCATCATCGACTCGCCTGGCCGTGTAATGAGCCGGCGCCGACGATCACCGGGGCCTTACGCAACAGCATCACCCAGTGGGCGTGATGGGGATCGCAAGCGGGATTTGGAAGCTTTGAAGGAAACACATGGCCCGCTGTAGGAATACAGATATTTTGGTTTTAAGAAAAGCTCTCGCAAGGTACGATTATCTATTGTCAACAATGTGACTATAGTGGGGATTTTTATTCGACAGCGGTTCACCCATGGATGTCTCGTGGTTTAATCCTTTAGCAGTCCCCTAAATTCAGGATGTGCCTGCATCTGCCACATGGTGTCAGTGTGCTCCCACACGCCGCTTTCAACCGCCAGCTCTGATCACAAGTGTTCACCTCACTGATACACTATTCAGAAATCCTGTTAACTCTTTTAATCTTGTCTATACTTTTTGAAATGTGGGTACATGACCCCTAAATTGTAGCACCACTTTGCTATTGTAAGTGACATGATTCTCCCAGGAAAATCCAGTCTATCGAACAAACCATTTCCTTTCATCGTGCTTTGCCTTCAGACTTCACATTCAAATCGTTTTCATTTGGAGTGTTAGAGGGAGGATTCTTAGCTCGACTACCGGTACAACCACAGGTGTGATGAGAGAAGAGCTGGGGGGGTTTCTTTGCGTACTCGAAGGTCAGGGATCGGATGTTTTGACGTCCGTTGGTCTTCAGAGATATATCTGCTTCTTCTTTCCATTGTCTTTCATTGTTCTTCATTTCAACGGCAAAGTTCTAAATCACTGCACAGTTGCGAGGAAACGTCTGTACGAGGCGACGTCGGGCGCTTTGTGCCACGCGTCAATATCTGCCGTATGAATCGAGCGAACCTGTTTGCTTTCCCAAGGCCGAATCAGAAAGGGACAAAGGTAAGAGTGCTGCCTCTGACTTACGATTGTCTCTTTGCCTGATGTGTATGGCACGCGTTGTCTATGGAGGGTTGGAAAAGGGAGAGGACTCGCGGCGGGCGAGGGGTTTTTTCGGCGAGAGCATGAGAGGGGTGAGTCAGGTCACAGCCCTGCCACGGCTCGGTGTGAGGATTCAGCTGATGTAGCTCTTGTCCCTCCTCCTCTTCCTCTCTCTCGCTCTCTCTGTATCTGTAGCTCTCCCTTTCTCTTTGTGTCATCCTAAACTCCCCTACAGCATTTATGTGGCTGCTTTAAAAGACGGTCTCCACGGCGACCGTGTGACACCAGCCCCCTCCACTCCTACCCCTCCACCCCCACCCTCCTGCCCCTCCTCCGCCAGTGACCTGGTCCCCAGCGGTGGCCCTGATGGATGGACAGCAGGGTGGTCGTAAAGCCTATCTGCAGTGGCCAGATGAGGCCAGGCAAACATGCCCCCCGATGACCAGCCAGCCAGGAATGTTTGTTTACGAGGGAACATTCCGCCATTTTCTGACCGCAGATTTACAGACATGTACCCCCTGGCCCTTTAGTAACAATACAATAATAGATTCGCAATTTCTTGGCTGGTTTAAAAGTTTTATTTACTATGCGTATTTAAGGTGGTCACATTTTTGTCGTGACACATTCTTCGGTATATTATTTATTGTTCGATAACGTTTACTTTACACCAGGAATGCCTTGACACCGGAATGACCTGAGGTAGCATTCAACCAACATGACCTATTCATATTATACAATTTAGCCTATACCACAGTTATTAATAATCGAACACTGAGCAGCACGGTACAGGTTAACATGCAACACCCCTCTATCTCCTTGCATGGCAGCTTTCTGTCTAAGAAGCCAAAGAAGACAAAGACTTGGTGGTGCGAGTATCCCAGGATGCACGGCTCCAGTGGGCTGTTGCTTCTGGGAAAAGTGTTCATCCTCTCCCACATGTAGGTCACGGGCCTTTGTCTCCCGTGATGGTGAGCCTGCAGAGTGTTTGACGTTTCCATGCCTTCCTTAGAACCCCCCAGGTTGCCATGGAAATGCACTGGGTAGCAGTGTGCTGCAAAGTTACAGTGGAGGGAAGAGAGAGAGAGAGAGAGAGAGAGAGAGAGAGAGAGAGAGAGAGAGAGAGAGAGAGAGAGAGAGAGAGAGAGAGAGAGAGAGGGGGGGGGGGGGGTGGACATCCTTTGTGCATTTCTCAGCCCTAATTGCCAAATCTGTTGATTAAAAGATGTTGACTGCTTTTACTGCTGGCATTTGTTGACACCGGCCAAAAGAGGAAGTGGTTGCCCAACACGCTTGTTCCACCAGAAGACAATCAGTCGGGCGTTATTCTCGTAAATGACAGTGACTGAAAGCATGGATTTCCAAGTGAATGCGGTCTTAGAGTTCTTGTTTTTTTTTTTTATGAAAGTGAACTCGCTGTTGTCGCATCTTTCTGGTCCCGCCATTGTCTCCCAGTCTGGCTCTGCTCCGAGACTCAAGTGGGTCCAAGTGTTGACTGGGGAAACACAGCTGAGAGAAGAGATGTGACCCAGGCTTCAGAGCATGCAGTCGTTTGCTTAGCAAGGGCACGGCCAATAGCATGCATGGCCCTCTTTGAGCACTCTGTATTCAGCAGCTCTGCAGACCTACTAACAAACACGCTCACTTTTGTCACCACTTCTGCATATGTGAATGCGTTTCACAGATCTCACTGCCCCCCCCCCCCCCCCCCCCCCCCCCCCAAACCAAAAACATTTCAGTCATCCACTGCCGATGAAATGAGTAAGTATTCAGCGAATACGGCATAGAAATGTATTATCTGCGATGGCAAGAGTATTCAAAGAGCTAAATGCTTCTGCTAAACGGTAAGATTGTGAGACCAGAGCTGGGACTGAGTGAAAGAAGGTCAGAGCCAACTGTAGATGTGCCCAGAGTCTTTACCATCAGCATGTTGAACACTGGGCTTTTATCCTTGCTCTCTGCTCCAGCTCTGTCTCTGTTGCTCCGGGCAGCACACTGAAATGTCCCTGTGCCTCCTCCAACTTTGTGTTGAGCCGCACTTTGCTTTTATGACTCTGTAATTCATGGCATTGTGTGGTTAAACATACCCAAGCACCAAGGAAGTCTCTGCCTCTATTGAACACACACACACCTATACACACACACACACACACACACACACACACCTATACACACACACACACACACACACACCTATACACACACACACACACACACCTATACACACACACACACACACACACCTATACACACACACACACACACCTATACACACACACACACACACCTATACACACACACACACACACCTATACACACACACACACACACACACACAGCACTCTGGTTAAACAAGACTGCCTGTTACACACTTCCTGTCTGCTCAAACTCGCCCGACATGGCTAGCCATGGAACATTCTTCCACAACCCCCTCTTTTAGCATTCTCCAAACATCCTAGCTGTCCTGTTTTACAAACGGCTGGAACAAATTTGATGAGGGAGAAGATTGATTGAACTTCATTGTGAGAGATTCATGAGCGCCGTCGATTCTTTGTTAATGAACAGCCCGTGTGTGTGTGTGTGTGTGTGGTCTTTAAAAAATGGCTTCCTGTGTCTGTGGCGTGCGGAGAATAGGAGCGGGATTGGTCGGATTGGAGACCCTGGGCGAGGGTGGTCTCGAGAGCCTGGATGCGTTCAGCACACACGACTCTCCCAGGCCCCGTCACTAGCCTCACAGCATGTTCCAGGAACGCAGGAAAACTCACACTGTACCGCCACGTCACAAACATCCTCCATTTCCCCCAAACGGCCATGCAGTCACACACCCCAGGGCGCTCTTAACGCGGGGAGGAAATATCGTCTCCCGTAGCCTGCCAACGAATCTCCGCCACAGCTCCTTACTGTATCCACGTTTGCTGCCAGTCCCAGGTTATAAAGAACAGGTGGTGGATTTAATGCGGTGCTCACGTTTTACATCCCGCCTCTAATGTGCTTTACTGCGGTGAGGCAGCGACGTGGCATGTTGGCATTGTCCCTCTCCGTTTCCAGATGACCCCCAGCCTGGAACCAGACTCAGACCACCTGATGCTTCTCTCATTATTACCGAGGGAAGATTTAGCCTCTTCATAACGACGCTGGGGATTGATGGTCAGTAGTGGTAAAACCCCCACACGGTCTCTGATACATAGAGGAGTGTTGACCACGCCGAGGTGTGGCCCCTGTGATCACTGTGGGTGGGACGGCAGGGGGTACGATTCTAACGCTCCCTATGTTTATTGGTCATAACTGTAGGAAATGCAGCAAATGCATACAGGAAGACATGCTCACATGGTCAAATTCAAGTCTATACTAGCAGCAGTTATACAGCGTAGGGAGAGCGGTGAGGAGAAAAGGGAAGAGGAGTAAAAGGGACCCGCCCTTCGCCCCTCCACAACTTAGCCCTCTCGTCCAAATATGGTTACTTCTGGCTCCAAAAACCCAAGATGGCAACCAGGAAGTGCAAAAACCGAGGCTTCAAAACGGCCTTACACAAACCAATGGGTGACGTCACAATGACTTCCATTCTTTATATACAGTCTATGAGTCCAGCTCAGCAAGCAGCAAGGATGCCTGTCCAATTCGATAAACCAAGGACTGCCATCTCACTCACAAATCACAAGACAATGATACAATTAATTACATTATCTCAAGGCAATGTATGGCTCAAGACTATGGCAATATATTGTTCACTGAAAATCACCCAAGCAGAAAACACACCAGTAATTCTGAAATGTGACTGACTGTTGATACAACAATGCCATCACACAACACACAACACTTGAGTGCAAGTAGCAAAATAACTGTCACTAAGTGAGCATGGCAACGCAAAGACAACATACTGCACTTGACAAACTAAAGTTTACACAGGCCTATAGCAGCATCACACAATAATTATGCAATACACATGTTATGCAAACGGAATATAAAATAAACTACATGATATGCACATGTAGTACATGATCTGGTCACACAATCACAACAGATTCGCTATATTAGTCTACTCAAATCACAGCATAATAGCTCTTACTTTTGAAGTTCTTCATTCTTGTCTTTTTCTTTGCAAAGTCGCAGATCAAGTTCAGCTCCCTCATCAGCTTGGACTCGATAGCCATCAAGGACAGTGCAGAAAGACTCTTATGACCCACAGTTGTCCTGAGTTAGCTCGACATGCTTCGCTTCGTTTCTAACTTTTTTGAAAAGCTACTTAATAGCGGATTTTTATTATTTCACACTTTTTTTTCTTTTCTTTTTCCTTTAATTTCTTTGTCTTTGCAGTCCCGCTGGGATTTTGGTCACTACCGCTGTCCAATTTCTGCGAACACTAACGTTACATGAACATGAACATTTCATTGGCGATGCAACGTATCTAACCATGGATCAGTTACAAAATAATTCCACTGTTTTAATCTCAACTCTTTCTCAGAAAAACTGATCTTGAATCAGTACGATGTAAAGCACCTGCTCTATGCCCACCCATCTTTATCATCAGCCAATACAGTGCATTGCGGCCTGTTCCCAATCATTGCCTGTCCAGTCATTAAACTGTATACAACAGAAAATCACGATACTTTTTTACTTGTTTTTGTAAACAACTTTTATTTTATTCTGATTGGATAATTATCAAGATCGAGGGCCAAGCAAGCCTTGTGTAGACTGTTTCTATGTAGCCAAAAATAATGATAATTCATGGATCATGGAGGGACCCCCTATGCCCAAGGGCCCTGGGCAGGTGCCCAGAATGCCCATATGGTAGATCCAGCCTTGGTCGAGAGAGTTGTGAGTCTCCCAGCATGTTGGTTTGTGCCCAGGGGAATACTAATAGTCAGCTTTGTCCTCCAGATCAGTGTACTCTGGGCATTAGTGATGTCATGGCTTTTATGCAGAAGTCTAACACTCAAGAGCACGTGTGTGTCTGCTCTGGTATAATCGCCACCCAGGAACAGGAAACAGACCAAATCCATTTATTTTATATAGATGTTGTTCCAACAACATGTGGCAATGTCCCTGTACTGGATCTGCAGGAAACCGTGGCCATTTTGTCCCTTCCAAGCCCAAACAAACACATGATATTTACATTATCTAAAGTAATGACCCTTCATTAACCGTAAAGCACAGTCAAATCGCTGACATAAATGAACCCGGGCTACGCTATAGAAAGCATAAATAAGACCTGGTGGTAAAAATGCCTGCCACCCTGTTGCTCTTGATGAAGTCTCTGTGCCAAGCGGTTGACACTGCTTGCGTAAGTAGGGTTCTGTTAAAAATGGCCCCATTTGCATGACAAAGCGCGCTACTGATTGAGGGTCCAGTGGAGGGGGGTCTGGGGGAGGCTGGAGGCTGGAGGCAGACAGAGGGCTACTGGACTGAAACACAGTTATCTCAAACCCCTGGCTGCCGACGCCTGTGTGGTCTCACAGAAGCTCCTTGGGACAGGTGCCTGGGCATCTGGACATGCTGGACACTGGTGTGGAGCAGGCGATGAGGGGACTGGACCAGGCACTGGGCATACCCCTCACTGAGAGCTTGGAGCTGGGGTCAGTCTGAGACCAGCAGCCTTGTCGCAGCCCGCTGAGAGCTTGAGTCAACACCGATTGTTTTTCGATAAATCAACGGTAGGCGTTTATCCCTGAACTAGTTTTAAATCATTTGTTCTATAGAAATTGGAGGAGAAAGACAGTTTTTAGCAGTGTAACCATGCTCTAAGACAGAACAATGTCATTAGAAATACAAAGGAAAAAAAAACATGTTTTTTACCATGTACTCGTTTCTATGCCTGTCAACTTTTAAGGCGTTTTTTATTGTTAAATCGAGTTGGTTTACAGTAGAAGCTAGCTATTTATATTGAGCCGAAAGCCTTGCAAGGTTTCATACAGATCGCTGCAGACCTCAACGATGCCCTACAGGCCAGTAAACCCTTTTCTTCCAGCTGTGGGCCACTCAGACAGCGAGATGACTGGAGCTCTGCTGGTCGCTGTGCTGCTCTGCTGCTGTGTGGTAATGCCTGCTCATTTCTGTCCCGTTATTGTCGACATCCAACCAAAGTATAAAATAGATATATTTATATTAAATATCGATTATCGAGTATATATATGATCAATGATCCCATTAGATCATGTAACATGCTGTTTTATATTTACTGCGGGTTTGGGATACAGTATTTGAAGAATATGGACAGTATTTGAAGGATGTGTACAGTATTTGAAGGATGTGTACACTATTTGAAGGATATGGACAGTATTTGAAGGATGTGTACAGTATTTGAAGGATATGGACAGTATTTGAAGGATGTGTACAGTATTTGAAGGATATGGACAGTATTTGAAGGATGTGTACAGTATTTGAAGGATGTGTACAGTATTTGAAGGATATGGACAGTATTTGAAGGATGTGTACAGTATTTGAAGGATATGGACAGTATTTGAAGGATGTGTACAGTATTTGAAGGATGTGGACAGTATTTGAAGGATGTGGACAGTATTTGAAGGATGTGTACAGTATTTGCAGACAGGTTAAACAGTGTAGCTGTCTCCTACTACAGGTGCAGGGTGCGTGTGAGCCGACCCAGTCCGAGCCAGACAGAGCAGGGAGGGCCACAGAGGGTGAGACCTGCCAATCACTTCCCACCACGACCCACAAACGTTATTTCTTTTCACAGTTGGCAGATTTTTTTTCTCCCTCAGTGAGGAAATTAAAAGGGGTCCTGTCCTTCAAAGTGCTACCGTGACAACGAAGGCATATTTGTGTTGTCCTTCTGCCACAGACAGCGACGGTTCCCGCCTGCTCCTCCACACCTCAGACTGGGTGTATGAGCTGGTCAACATGTCCCTGGCCTTCCCCGAGGCCAGCAGACACTGCAGGGCCTCGTTCAGCTCTCTCACCACCCTGGGCCAACCCCAGGATGAGGCTGGGGTTCTGGAGCTGCAGAGTCAGGCCGGCCTGCAAGGCTCCGTGTGGGTCCAAGACCCCCACAGAGCGGAGCCCAGGCCCATGACCGTGGCCAAGCACTGTGAGTGGACCCTCTTTTCATGTTCATCGCTTGACTCTCCATCGATTCGCCTTGAAGTAATACCCCCCTCCCCCCCCCTGGCGATTGACATTTCCCCCCTTACCCTGCCCTCTCTCCATCTGTAGATAAGCAGTTTCCCGCCCTGAGCTTCCCCCGGGAGTCCCAGGAGGGCTTCGCCCGGGTCAACGTCACCTTCCCCTCCCTCCCGGCGCTGAGCGTGTGCGTGCGCGTGCAGTGGGACCCCCAGTGGAAGGAGGTGTCCACCATCTTCTCGTACGCCGCGCCCGTCTTCGTCAACGAGTTCCAGCTGCGCGGCCGCGTCAACGAGACAGGGCGCATCCTGCTGGCGGCGATCGTCCACGGCAAGCACAGCTCCTACCGGGCCTCCTTCGCCAACGACGGCGCCTGGCATCACGTGTGCGTGGGCTGGCGGCGCCGCGGGGGCGTGCGGGCGATCTACGTGGACGGGGAGAGAGGGGATGGGGAGTTGGGGAGGGACACGCCCAGGGACACGCCCAGGGATATCCACGGCGACGGGATCCTCATTCTGGGGCAGGACCAGGACTCCTTCGGGGGGAATCTGACCGAGCCGTTTGTGGGGAATATCACGGACCTGAACGTTTGGAGTGCGATGCTGGAGGGGAGGACGTTCAGGGCCCTCAGCAACTGCGCCGCCAAGAGGCAGGACGTCCTGTTCGGCTGGAGCTTGGAGAGGGTGAACCGCCATGCTGTGGTCAGAGAGGTGTCCGCCACGCTGTTTTGTCCAGGTAAGAGTGCCTTTTTATTCCCAAAACACTGAGTCTGTCCAGTGCACATCATGTCAGGCATGTTGCTTCATCTGCCCCCTTGTGGTCATTTATTGCCACTCCAGCTCTTGTGAATTCCAATGTATCAATTCTGTCAAAATCATTGGTCTGATGATTCTTTTGAAGAATAAGTGACTTGCCCAATAGTGATTTGTTGTTAGATGTAGTAGACCAACAGAGCTATAGTGTTGTAACAGGTGAAAAAAACGGTGTATTTCTCATTTTCTGAGAATTTTTACAAACCCTCACACTTGTATCAAATGTATCTTTATGTGTGACACCATTTTGCTCTACCATTGAGATTTAAGCCTAAACATATTGATAGCCTTAACCCCCTGAGTAAAATCGCTAATAAACCTGCTTCTCCCTAAATCTGTTTTTTTTTCAGTCCCTGCCAACTTCTTTGTATAATTATTCTGGATGATCTCACTCCAAAGAGACCGTTTAGCCCAGGCGTAGTATGGTTGAATACATGCAGTCTGAGATAGAGGAAGGATTTTAGCATGGTTGGCTGGCCCAGGGCCATGGAAAGGGCAAGTAGGGGGGGGGAGTTCCTACAAGTCTGGGGAACGTGTTCCAGTGGGGACTGCAAACAACAGCAGTCAGTGCGTTCACTATCTTTTTATGTCATTCTGTTAACTGAGCAGTATTATGAACCTAAATGGCTTTGTTTAGTTTTTCATATATTACAAATGTGGTATGCAAAATATCTAAGTAGAGTCCATGTTGTGTGCATATTAGATCTGTGCAATGTCAATTATTTAGTCTGGTTAGTAGTTTTGTCTGATATAAAACATTGTCCTTCACATCAGTCATGTTTTGTCTGTCTGTGGTTTGTGTGTGTGTGTGCGGGGGGTGTCTGTGTGCGTGTGTGTGTGTGTGCGGGGGGTGTGTGTGCGTGTGTGTGTGTGCGTGCATGCATGCGTGCAGCGGTCCACAGACAGGAGGAGCAGGACTGCAGAACCCTGGAGAGCAGGGCAGCTCAACAGCGCCCTCTGTATGGCCGTGCAGACTGCTCCACCCCACTGCTCTTCACCTGCAGGACCAGCGCAGGTGAGCCGCCACGACACGCAGGCCCAAACGTCTCCCCCGACACCAGTGCACTCCCACACATAGACTTAAATACAGCAGACACAGCAAACCTGCTCTTTAAAGATGGTGTCCCCATTCATTTCTATGGAAAGTGCTCAGTGGCGCAGTGAGGCAAGCGAGAGCACGAAACAGGGCCATCTTTCCAGTTCCGGCTCGTCCGGTCTTGCGCAGGTACCTAATCGGAAATGCAATGCCACCAACATCCACTGGGGGCGTTGCCTCCTGCCGAGAGTGGGGGTCTGATCCCACAGCTAACTGACGTCACGGTCAAACGCACAAACGGTTCAGAGAAGTCGAACATTAGATGAATGTATAAAAGGAGACGACTTTCTAATGATGGCATTGGTCCCTTTAGAAATGCGTTTTAGAGAAAGCCTTTGGCGGTTTGAAAGAAAACTCTTTGTGTTTCAGAGAGCTATCAAAAGAGGAGGGAATTAAGGGCAAGTCAGAGTGCTCATCCCAGCTCTTTTATGAAGCATCTCAAGCAGTTGTCTAATGACACTCAGGTACAGTAAAAACTTCAGGGTTATCGGGGTTAAAAAACATATTTTCAAGACATATTTTGCTTCATTCCTCTGCTCTGTGTTATGGCGAGTGTATGTTCTTATTCCAATGTGTGTGTGTATGTGTGTATATGTGTGTGTCTGTATATGTGTGTGTGTCCAGGGCATAGAGGTCCTTCTGGGGGAACCAGTGGGTCAGGTGAGCTGGGGTCATGTGTCCAACCTGCTTGATGTCTCCTGCCAAGTCCTGGAGGAGAGCAGGGAGGAGCTGCAGCCTGGAGACATGCTGGCCTTGGTCCAGCTGCTGTCCCAGGCTGCAGACCTGCCCGCGGAGCCCGACCCTGAGCTGGACACACCGTCGGAGGGCAACAGGAGCCAGCCCAGTGCTTGGGAGCTGAGCGAGTACTTCATCACTCTGGCTGACAGGATCATCAGTCAGGACAACGCACCCAAGTGGCAGGCCATCAGACAGGTGCCACTCGCTCAGTCAGACTGGGACAGAAACAAACGACAGCCTGTTACTGTTTTAATGACAATGTCTGTCCACCAGAGGGCACTCTGTTGTCATAGAAGCCCTTATTCATGCGAAGTCACGGCATCCGCTGCTATGAAATGGTAGAAATGAACTTTCGGAGTTTGATCATGAGAAATCTTTAAAGATAGAAAACAGATCCAATTTATATTGTGGTGACATGGCTATGTTATTAATGTTTTATAGGTTGAGCACTTTGCAGAACTACAGTACATTGGCTGGTGCAGTAAATCCTATAAATGCTACTGATGAAACACGTTTAATGGTCCTGTAATGGCAGACAGTTAAGAGCTCCTCTGAAGCCCTAATGTACAAACACACCGCATTGTGTGTTGAGCGTTCTCGATGTATTCTCGAGATGGCTTCATGAGAAGCGACGGTTTTCGTTCGAGCAGCGAGCAGCGCTCTCCTCCCCCACCCACCCACCACACACCCTCCCTCCCTCCCCACCCCCCCCCCCCCCCCGGCCTCTCCACCTTCCAAGGCCACAGCAGCCCAGACTGAATGTATTACAACAGCACTCTGAGACATTGTGTGCACCATCCAACGCTGCCTCTCTCTCCCTTTCTCCTCGCCTCTCTCTCTCTCCTCGACTCCCTCGCCCTCTCTCCACCATCTCTCGCTCTCTCTCTCTCTCTCTCTCTCTATCTCTCCCTCGTTCTCTCTTTCAATCTGCTCGCCTGGGTTCTCTCTCTCTTTCTCTCTCTCTTCGACCGCGGGCCCTGCCCCGCACTCCAGGTGGTCAGTGGTCCAATGGCCGTGGTCAAGAGCATCGACCGCATGGCGAGCGTCTTCAGCGCCCGCCTGATGGCGGAGACGGAGCGCCTCGTCATTCACAGCCCCAACATTAGTGAGTCACTCACCTCGCCGCTCACAAGCCTCTCCAACCACTAAGAGGCTCGGCTCTGAATGAGCAGAGGAACTTCACCGCACAAAGCAATATCGAACCGCATACTGGAGAGGGCCTGTGTTCTCTTACTCTGCAGTCAGAGCAACATGTAACCATGCATTTACACCGCTTAATGAATCGGATGCATCCATTTTCGATTATCTGTCTGTTTTTATTTTGCACCAGACATCTCCGACAACCTCCTTGATAGTTTTTATTGACGGAGAACTGTGCGGTTGTGTCCCTTTTTGTATTTATCAGAGTTGGAGGTCCAGCAACACAACTTGGACCAAGAATCCGCCGGGTCCAAGTTCTGCGGCCCCGAGACGGACAACAAGACCAACCTGGACTGCATCTCCATCCCGTTCCAGAACATGCGAAACCTCCATGACAACGGTAGTCCGTGCCCATGTTCTTCCAAGCTCCTCATTCTATCTCCTTTTGTGTTTTGTTTTTTTCCCTTTTGTGTATTTTTATATCTCGTCTTTTGTGAAATCCATACATTCCTTACACAGTAAACACTTATGGGTTTTTCAGTTTGACATTCCGCACAAAGCTTCGATCAGGCATACTCCAAGAGTACCATGCACTCTTCGGCTTTCAGTCCCAAGGACTCCTTCTGAAATGAAAGTCAGCATGTTTTTGTTGCTTCAGGAGATAGTTTTGTCTTCACATGCTTTACGAAGTTTGTGCTGTACAGTATTTTGACAAAGGAAACTCATTCATATCCTAGTAAACCTCCAGTATTCAAACTTTCACATTCTATTTTTAAGATGTTCTTCAATAATCTTATCTTTGTGCCGTGTCGATGATCAGGCTTTCACCAGGTCACACTGGTGAACACATGGTATGGCTCGTTGCGTCCTCTATTCAACCCAGAAGAAAACTTCACCAACATCATGTTCCCGACAGTCACAGATGGCAGCCAGAGGTATGTCATCACAGGACTGCCTGTCAAGCAGCCTTTCATCACACAGCGAGCCATGCTTACAAAGGAAGAGAAGGAAAACGCTTTGAAACGTTTTTTGAATTTCAGCGTCTTCTTAACACACACCTGCTGACGTTCCAACTTGTGTGCGTGCGTGGTTGTGTGTGCGTCTCCGTGCGTGTGCCTGCTTGTGCGTGTGTGTGTCTGTGTATGTTTGTATGTGCGCGTGTGATTGAATGTGTGTTTCTTTGTGTGTGTGTGTGTGCGTGTGTGTCAGGTACCTTGGTACCATCCTGGGCTCATCAGTCCTTTCCACCTCAGTGCTGGCCGACGGCCAGCCGCTCAGCATGGCAGTACGCTTCCAGCTGCAACACAGAACGCTGGTGAGGCCCATCAGAGACACTCCTGCTCTGTTCCCACTCTGCCCTGTGACACAGGCTCAGTCGGTATCCATAACAAACGAACTGTTCCCCTCCAGAGTCCGGCAGGAATCATCCATGATCCAGTGTGTGCATTCTGGGACTTTGAGCTCATGTGAGTACGTCTCCAGGGTGTTTGGCACAACAGTTGGAACAGCTGGATTTCGGTGGCGGTGTCATCTCTGTGTCTTTGCCTCTGTTCCTCACCCAGGCCAGAGGCTGGGGGCTGGTGGTCCACCAGGGGCTGTGAGGTGGTGTCCAAACAGCACGGCTCCACTGTGTGCACCTGCAACCACACCACCAACTTCGCCCTGCTTCTGCAGGTGTACGAGACTCAGGTAACAGCCCGCGCGAGCCACTCTCCGTCCGACTCGATTTCGACCCCTCCGTGGTGGGCATTCGTCTGCATGTTTGTACAAATGTGCTTGTGTCCATGTGTGTGTGTGTGTGTGTGCTTGTCTGCGCGCGGCCGTGTGTTGGTGTGAGCGCACGTTGTGTACGTGTGTGCGCGCGTGCCTGCGTTGGTGTGTGTGTGTGTGTGTATCAGAGGAGCCCAGGGGAGGAGAAGACCCTCCAGCTGCTGACGTTCGTGGGCTGCGGCGTGTCTCTGTGTGGCCTCCTCTTCACCTTCATCCTCTTCGTCGCTGTGGGGTGAGCGCCTCATCGCAGACACCTCGCACGCAGAAGCGTTCCACTACATCCTGTCGCTCTGCGTCCCAGGTAACCCTGTCTCCCTGTCTTCCCGTCTCCCTCCGTGTCCTGCGTGCGTAGGGTCCCAAAGTCGGACCGCACCACCGTGCATAAGAACCTGATCGTGGCTCTGGGGGCAGCACAGCTTCTGCTCATGTTCAGCGACTGGGCTTCAGCCAATGAGGTGAGACTCGGACCAGTAGTTACATCTCAGACCATGACTCACTCAACCCCAACGGACGTTATCGGTCATGGAGTCTACGTACACTGTGTGTACGTCCATGACAGTTATTGGTTCGGGACTAAAGATTCCCTAGTCTCGAGCACGAAACTCTGTTCATCATAGGATGTCTATGCGTGTTCAGGGTTCAACAGGTCCGCATGTACCCCATGTTCACTTACTTGTCGTAAGTGTCCATGGGGTTTGCTGGTCACGCCCTGCCCTGCGTGGGCCCTGTGTGTCCACTAGGTGGCGTGCCTGTTGGTGACGGCGTTGCTTCACCTCTTCTTCATGGCTGCCTTCTCCTGGATGCTGGTGGAGGGGCTGCTGCTGTGGAGCAAGGTGGTGTCGGTCAACATCAGTGAGGACCGCCGCATGAAGCTCTACTACGTCATTGGCTGGGGTGAGAACAACCGCTCTCTCTCTCCTCTCTCCTCTCTCTCTGTCTCTCTCTCCTCTTTCTCTCTCTGTCATCACCCTTGAGTCCCGCGTGTCTTGTAAACCGCCAACTGCTGAACACGTAAACATGCACAGGTGGAAAGCCTAATATTCTAGGTGTCTCATACATCCTGTTCAGACAAAATAGTGAGCGTCCAATGGAAAGTCCGGGGGGGTCTGTGCCACCACATCAATGTAAACCCCTTTTCACCGACAACATTGCTCCATCAATATGCGTTAACCTGCCCGGCTGAATTTTACACAATTGATTGATTCATGTTCTTGCTGTTCCAGGCCTTCCTGTTGTCATTGTTGGTGTGACCTTGGCGGTTTCCCTGGACAAGTATAAGGCAGACAATCACTGCTGGCTTAACGCAGAGAATGATATGATTTGGGCGTTTGTAGGGCCTGTTATCTGTATCCTGGCTGTACGTATAAAACATTACATTATATTGTTCAGTATCATAATACATTAGCATTGTATAGTGTACTATTGTAGCTCTATTCTTCCTGTGTGGAAGAGTGTGTGTGTATAAATGTCTACTAAGCTTGATTCGATACAGCATATAGCATGAGTAAGGTTGTTCTTCACAGGGTTGTGTGTGTGTTGTATGCCCAGGTCAACACTGTGGTGCTTTGTCGGGTTGTCATGGTGACAGTGTCCAGCGCTCGTCGTCGTGCAAAGATGCTCACCCCCAGTTCGGCATCTAAAATGCACACATTTGACCTGACCTGGTGAGACTCCTGTTTTTCTTCTCTCCTTCTTTTGTCGCTTTATCTTTTTCTCTCTCCCTGTCTCTCTCTGGCTCTCTCTCTCTCCCTTTCTCTCTCTCTTTCTCTCTCTCTCCCCCTTTCTCTCTCTCTCTCTCCCTTTCTGTCTGTCTGTCTGTCTCTCTCTCTCTCTCTCTTTCTTTGTATAATATGTAATTGCAGTTTGCAAGACATTGGTGAAGGTGGGGGAGTCACACACAAGTCTCCTAGTGGGAGTTAAACAGGGCTTATCAAATAAGTACCAAAGACGAGACTGTGTCTGTGTGTGGGTGTGTGTGTATGCATGTTTGTGTGCGTGTGTGTGTGTGTGTGTGTGTGCACGTGTCCAGGTGTGTGCTCTGCCAAACAATAAATACTCACACAAAGTTCTCCATGTCTGTGAGATAGACAAGGTGTTCTTTCTTAGGATGTCTGCCTCTATTCTGTTTCATAGAAAGTGTGAAGGACTAGCTTTGTCAAAATGTCTCTTTACAAAGCATGGAGACAGAAGGTAAACAATGTTTAAAATGATGGTTCAAGCAGGAAATGAAAGAGCAGAGTTGCTCACTTTGTCCTTGTAGACCTACAGTTCAGAAGAAAAACCTTTTTAAGCTTTCAACAAAGATAACCTTTGATGCCTGTCCTCACCAGAATGATAATGCCTGAATGAGCCCTAGATCATTGAAAGTTTTCTGGACGGTTTTAGGAATCAGTCATTTGACTGATTCACCCCAACAATTGAACGTCCAAACTTTCCTCTTGGAACAATCATCTAATCTTCCAATCGAATAAACAAATCATTTTCTTCTAATCTACATTTGTATTTCAAGTGTCCTTCTAGCTCTCTTTACACTACACAGTTTGTTTGTGTGGAAGAGTATTTGCGTGTGTGTTGACGCTGTACTGGCGGTGTTGGTGGCGTAGGGCTGTGACGCGTCCGGTTCTGATCCTGCTGCCGGTGTTGGGTCTGACCTGGCTGTGTGGGGTCCTGGTGCACCTGTCCATGGTGGTGGCCTACGCCTTCATCGTCCTCAACGCCTTCCAGGTCAGCACAGCCACGCCCCCACGGGCCCCAGTCACTGTGGGGGGGACGGGGACGCCATCTCGAGCCGTCTTATTGGCTGTTAGGAGGTTACAGTCAGGAAGTGGGACGAGAAACAGGAACCTACAAAGTTATGGCGACGGGGGAAGTAGGGGAACACAAAGAGAGAGATAGGAGGAAGGAGAGGATGGTGGGAGAACGAGGGGAGCTTTATGGACGGGGCGGATGTGGGGTGGGTGAGGCCGGCCCTAGGTGAAGCTGGAGGAGAGGTGTGTGTGGGAGAGGGTGGACGGCTAGCTGGCTAGCTGGGCCTTTGAAGCCCAGGTCATGGCAGGGCTCCAGGGTGCTGAGGGCCGCCTCTTCCCCAGATGCACCTCCACCTCCCTTCCTATCACACCCCTGATAAGGACGCTAAATCAGCCCTGTGTGCTGGGGACTTCCCCTCTCTCTCTCTCTCTCTCTCTCTCCCTCTCTTTCTCTCTTTGTCTTTGTTATTCTCTCTCTCTCTCTCTCCCCCTCTCCCTCTCCCTCTCCCTCTCTCTCTCTTTGTCTCTCTGTCTCTCGCTCTTCTTTCTGTTTTTCTAGCTTTATCTCTTTCTCTCTCACCACTTCTCCTTTCCTGTCTCTCTCTCCCTCCCCCTCTCTCTCCCTCTCTCCCTCTCTCTCTCTCTCTCCCTCTTTCTCTCTCTCCCTCTACTTCCCTCTCTATCTCTCGTATCCCGTCCCTTTAATTAATCTGAATGAGCTAGCCCCTGGGTGACCCCTGGAGAGCTGCTAGTTAATTTAGATTTACTGTGAGCGTCCAGGAGAGTGGAGATAAAGCCACGGTAGGAGTCATCCTCCTGTAGGGAGGACACCAGCTCAGACCCAGCCGGTGAAAACACAGAGAGAGTGAGAGGGGCCAGTGTTCTCACCTTGCAAGCTTCACACACACAGGAAACGGCATCCATGCAGGAAATGTCAACACGCTGTCTGGATGTCTGGGTCCCGTCCGTGGTAACAGGGGGTTGCTGATGCATTGTGGGTACAGCGCGGCTGCGTAATCGGAGTTGTTGTTTTGCTTTTTCCATAGGGCCTGTACATCTTCCTGGTGTACGCGGTTTATAACAGCGAAGTAAGTTGTTGGTTTTGATGTGTGATATTAATGTGAAAAGTATCGTTTCTGTGACTTTGCATAGATAAGTGGGGATTTAACCGGTTGTTTATTGAAGGTGCGGAATGCCATAAAAAGGATCAAAGAGAAGCGAAAAGCCCTGTCTTTCACGGTGAGCCAAAAGCTACAGCTATCACCGTGTTTCGGATCACATTAATTTGGGTGAAGACATTTCTAAATCCTAGAGAGCATGCCTTAACTACTCCATATTTCCTGAAGTGTACCCTCGCAGTTCACTCATCAATGTTTAGCTACCTCGCTCCCGGTAATACTCTAGTAAGTCTCTATCCTAACGTTAATCCTCCTGTTTTTCAGAATTGTTCCCAGCCAATCAGCTTCCTGCCCTCACAACGGACCCCTGTCATGTCCTGGGCCCACAGCCCGCCCCCTCCTTCCAGCCCTGAGACCAGCGACACCTCAGGTCCCGCCAGCTTCACCTCCACCTCCACCTCCCTGGTCATCAAAAACGGTAGGGCTGGTGAGCTGGGGCTGGGGTGAGGGGAGAGCAGGCCTGGAAGTAGGCCTGTGGCAGGAGACTGGGGCGTAGGGCTGGGGCTAGGGCTACAGGCAGGTGTTGGGGCTGAGGGGAGCACTAGGGTACGGGTGGGACGGTGGCACGGTGTCAAAAGGATGTCTTATTAGAGCACTATCAGAGCACTGTATCGGGCGAGTGACGACCTTGCTTGCATTGGGTCTTTTTGATTTCAGAGAGCTACAGGACTGAAAGCTTTGTGAGTTTCTCTTTCAAGCCAGCATCAGCAAACCAGGTAAGTTTTGTGGGATTCATCAGCAAATTAACATTAAAGGCTATTGGCTTCAATGTTGAAGGCTGTCAGAAATTATTGTATGGTAGTTTGGCGTGAATCCATATAAATTATTATGTTCTGTTCGGTTCCTGTCTGTTTCACCAGGTGGTTCAACTGACAGCATTCAAGCCTTCAGGTAATCATAACATCATCTAACCATGATATGTAAATAAACAAGCTTTCCTTTATCCATGCTTTTACAGACTGTTAATTAATATTTGGGAAAAATTCATCTAAAATGGTTGATATTTATTAAAGGACTGTAACTGTGCCTGCTTAAGAAGTTTATAAAAGACTTCCATGAACCCTCTAAGGAAGCTGCCATTGTCTGTCTGATGTCTTCAGTGGGAACAGGGCAGATGGTGATGTCAGCTTGAGTGGACTTTTAATCACCCCAAATAACAGAAAGGGACGTTTATAATGGACTCCCTAAATGTTTTTTTCTTTTGTGTCAAACACCTGATGGCTAGTGTTTGAGTGGCTCTTAGGGTCCAGTTTTGTGAGTCAACATAACAAAAAAACCTCTTGATTAGACAGACCCAGCCCAGCTAGATATTCAGACAACTGGCCATCATCTACTAAAACACCTGCTCCCCCCCACACACACACACGCACACACAGACACACACACACGCAGACTCACACAAGCAGACTCATGCAGCCACACCTGTCACAACAGGCTTACTCAGAGCGGTTTTTTCCTCTCGTTTGCAGGCTGCTGATCCACTGGGCTACAGTGATGAGATTTGACCGGTACGCAACAGACAGGAAACACACATCCACACAAAGTATGTGCAACGACTCCAACACAACACCTGGAAACGAACTCGAGAACACACAAAAGCACACTCTCAACCACTCGAAACATCAACCTTTCTCTTCTTGCATGCACACAGACATTTGAATACTTGTACAGTACTGTTTGACGACACACTCTCTGGAAGATGTGTGTGAAGCAGGAAGTAGGTTGGAGAAGGATGACTGCCTCCCACTGCTCCTCCCCCTCTCCCATTCCCAGGGTCTGAAGTCAGCTGCTGTTTGGGAAGGCCCTGTTCCAGTTCGCCAATGTGCGACTCCTGTTCCCAGTTGTGGTATCATGAGAGGCTAGACGACGGTGCGGGGTGTAGGGCTGTGCGTCACAACCGGACAGAGCAGGCAAAAGTGTGTTCAAGCAAAGAAACCGGTTTATTCACCAATAAAAAACGTAGTTCAGGAAGCAAAACATAAATTACTTTGAAGCAAAACAAAGGCTTCGTAAAGTTCCTCCTCGCATTGGATCCTACCAATGGTATCCTCCAATCAAAGTTCCTCTGGCATCGAACTCTGTTTGTGCCAGGTACGCTCTTCCTTTTGTCCTCTTTCCCTCCCCCACCTGAGCTCCCGTCTCCAATCAGAGGACTGAGGCATTTGCACCTGTCGGCGTGGTGCATTCTGGGAGGCGTAGTTCTCCCGTCAGCCATCTTGTGGCATGGTAGCCACTCAAAGAGAGAAACATACCGCCCCTCTACCACACGTCCTCTCGTTATGCCACACAGTGTGCAGACTTGGTTCACTTGGTCAGTGTGGGTCACATCACCTCTTGGGCACTGCGTTAATTCTGTGTCCGTGTGTGTTTTGTTTAGAATCTTATACGTAACTGTAATTATCTTATAGCTCATCGTAAGCCTTAACCTATCGGTTCGGAGGTTCTATTACTGTAAGATACGACCAGACAACAGGATTGTGTTGTCAGTATAAGATCATGGATAGTATTGTGTTATGTTCATATACAGTGTTAGGATAGAGAGACATTTTCATCTTCTTGATGACTATAGATGTAAACTGATCCATGTTCACGTCGTGTTGCTTTCAAAGATACAGTGCAGGGCCCCTAGCCTGGTATTCACCTATCACAGAGTCTGCTGCGGAAGCCTTGCTGAGCTTGGCACATGCCCCCTACCTCTCCCACCCCCCACCCCCCACCCTGTTCCGCTAACCGTCTGCAGTGACTAATTCCTCAGCGCGGTTTTGGCAGTAGCTTCATGTGGGAACTGTGTGCTCTATCTCCAATGGGGTTTATTTGGTCCCTTTATGATGATGTAGGCATGTGAATTCATGGTCATAAACGTATATGCTGTATATGTAGTGGGGCCGTTGTTGTTGTTTATGCGTTGTTTGTGTGATAAGGATTGCTTTCTCCAAAGCCTTTGTGTGATCAGTTCTTGTGTTGATGTTGTGGTTACCTTTTGCATTTGTCCTGTTGAGATATTCAGTTAAAACATGTTATCTCCCATTGTTATGATTTTCAGAACTGGAATCCAAATACTCCCTGAGTATGACCATACTGTAATGTGGTTTGCAGTACTGTTGCTTGTTGAAGTTATTCTACATCACGAGAAGTGATGGCCCGAAACAAATGATCGACACATGTTTATTTCATGGGCATTTATTGGCTTGATGCTATTACAATAAAATATATGTAAAGAAAAAACAAATGTTTCTTCAATTTGTCTGCATTGAAAAGAGGAGTGTTCAGAAAGAGTATCAGAGCATCACCACAGGAGGTTGAGACTTTTGCAACATCACAAAGACGACCACAACTGGAAACTCATGAGGAAACAAATGTAATTGAAGAGAAACTTATTCGACATCCAGAGACCCCATTTTACAATAAAAGCATTTTTGACCCAAACATAAAACAAAAAAAGCCTGTGTTTGTGTACGTTCCCGTCAGTTTCATTATATAAATACACTGTACAGAGTCACAGAGGTTACTTCTCTCTATACAAAAAAACGAAACACAATGGAAATATTCACAGGTTCACAGGCCAGTTATACAGTTTTTAAGGCATGTGTAATGATTGTCTACAACACATTTAAACAGCCAACTGCCACATAAAAGGAATAGACATTCGATTCACAATAGACTCCATTCACAGTGTGTCTGTGACTGAATCAATGTACTCTAAATCCCATCGATAAAAGGATGCCTGTCTATCCTGTTTGCTTCAGCTCTTTATTGACCAGCGTCTTTACAGCATTTTCAAGAATGATCGAGTCCACTCCTTTCTAATATGGTCCCGTAAATTGTATTTTACAAGCTCACTGGTACCTTCCATATTACTTAGAAAAAAGAATAGATTCTGTCTAATGCTTGTCCTCCCTCCAGCACAACAGTCCTGGAGGGAATTCACAGTCCCGGCCTTGACCAGCCTCCGAAGACAGGCTGGGTGGCTCCTTGGTGAAATCTGAAGGACATGCACTTACAAATAACTATTAGTGTGTGTGTGTGTGTGTGGGTGTGTGTGTTTTCGTCTAATAAGAAAACGCCTGTGTTGTTCATTTCATCCTCCCTCTCACATTTTGTGGGCGTGTCTCTTCCTGGGCTCCCCTCGCCTCCTCCCTCCTTTTAGATGACGCCTGCTCCGACAGATGGGTTCTTGACAGTCTCTCCCACCCATCAGTGCCACAATAGTCTATCTCTCCCTTTCTCTCTCTCTCTCTCTCTCTCTCTCTCTCTCTCTCTCTCTCTCTCTCTCTCCCTCTCTCTCTACCTCTCTTTCTCCCTCTCTCTCTCTCTTCCTCTCTCTCTCCATCTCTCTCTCTTTCATCCGCTTCACTTCCTCAGCCAAACTCCATAACTGTGACTCAAACTAAATATGTAGCTTTCATTTATATATTAACATATTGAAAATATCTAAATAGATAAAACTAAATTATACTGAGCATGTGATATATTTTTTTCCCCCCACATGTAATTTTTGGTAATGTTGCTTAGAATTGACAAGATAACAAGTGAAAAGGTAAATGTAGTGATTATCTCATACAGTTTTGGATGGGACATTCACAATTAACACAAGTTGAAAAATGTACATGCACTGTACATGCACATACAGTGTAGCTTGAGTGAATCTATCTTAACTCTGGAGAGGGACAGCGCTCACTCTCTCTCACTCTTGGTCTCTCTTTCACTCTATCTATCTATCTCTCTCTCTCTCTCTCTCTCTCTCTCACACACACACACACACACACAAACATTCCTTCTCTGTCGGAATGATACACATCCTCTTCAATGTGTACTGCATTACTCTCTAATGCTCTCTGTCACTTTCTCTCTCTCCCTCACACACATGTACCATCACACACACACACACACTGTGGAGTGCCCCTCACACGCAGGCCCTCTTGGCATGCAGCATTTCTATGAGCAGGTTGTTGCAGGGCACCTCCCCGCTCAGGTGCATGTAGCACAGGTAGTCCTCCGCCTGGGTGCTGAGGGCTCGGAGCTCGGGCAGGCGCAGGCCCAGCTCGCCGTACTTGTCCAGGAACTGAGGGTAGGAGCACAGGGTGTACTCCAGCAGCGCTCCGTTCACCTGCTCCTGGACGCCCTCCACGAACGCCTGGTTCTCCAAGAGCTTCACGTCTGAAAAGAGAGAGGGAGGTTGGGTTGTTACGTGTGGTGCGAGATGGTGGGTGCCATTAGCACATGTTTCCTGACACACCTTTTGTTTTCCGGATCGGAATTGAAATGCAAAAAGCTTTTACGTCGATCGGATACAAATTCCTCTATCTAAAAGGGAATGACAACTGAAAGGATCTGCATGCTTGATTGTGTACGTGTGTGTGTGGGTGTGTGTTTGTGTGCGCAAAAGACAATAGCTGTGCCCTCTAATTCATTTCCATTCAGCATCAGGTGAGTCTCTCCAACACAGGCATTCACACACTAATTAAATATTTTGAATTATCTTTTCAGACAGCTTAAGGGCAACTAAATTAGCCCCAACAAACCCAACTCGCCTATAGACAGACGAGGGTGAGCGGGAGAATGAAACAGACGGCAGGGAAGGCAAATATTTTCTGCCGTGTGACAAGTGCTCTCATTATTCCGGAGCCTTTTGTTCCGTGCTTTCTGGCACTAAACAGCAATCGCTTCCAGGAATCAAGGGAAACGACATCCATACACCCGCCATATGCAGAGAAACCGCCATGAATGTCAGCTAGACTATCAAGTGAATGTCAGAGTCATTATGGATCGTTTAAGTGCCGTTGAAGGATGATATAAGAGGTTATCCTTTCATTGAAGTTTCAAATTTAATTAAGGGAAGAGTAGAGGATCGACTGAGACGACAGTGGTAACCTTCTAGATAAATAGACATACAGTATGTAACCATGGATGGACATTTAAAATTAGAATTCAGAATAACACCTTTTTTGCCAAGGAAACACTTCTGTTAAATGGAACCTCAAAACCATTTAGTCAAACCAATTTCTACACTGAAAGCTTTTGCTAAATGCCTGTCCTTTCATCATCTACACGCTGCAGTTACACTCTGCAAAGCAATATAAATAGTTTCCACAGGAAATCAAATAGAATTTATTCCACTGTACACTCCCTCAACATTTGATACAAGGTTTGACTTTCGAGGTCAAAAGTCGTCATTTCTACATGTTGACAACATTGCTTATCTCCTGCCATTTTGCATGGGAGAGGTCTACTCACTGGGGTTGAAGAGGAGGAGGAACTTGAGGCAGGCTATATCTCGGCGGTCCACCTGCAGGGCCTGCAGTCTGCCAGCCAGCTCCTGCCCCCTCTGGATGAGGCCTGACAGGGTCATCTCAACCTGGGACTGGATGATGGACAGCTCCATCTGGGGTCATCATAGGGGTCAAATCACACCAGCATTAACAAACGCCAGATAAATCTTTTTTTCTCTCACATCTGTTGTGGGGGAACAAAAATATTGCTCTCCATGTGGTGTACCGCCGAATGTCAACATGGTGAGGTGACACTCTGCTAAATCAAGCTTGTAGCTACAACTCTTTCCACATTTCTCTAATAACCCATCCAATCTTGTGAGACGTACAAGAACACCATATTAGCAGATGCAGACACCCCCTCCTCCCCTGTCCTCTCCTGTCCTCCCCTGTCCTCCCCTGTCCTCTCCTGTCCTCTCCTGTCCTCCCCTGTCCTCCCCTGTCCTCTCCTGTCCTCCCCTGTCCTCCCCTGTCCTCTCCTGTCCTCCCCTGTCCTCTCCTGTCCTCCCCTGTCCTCCCCTGTCCTCCCCTGTCCTCTCCTGTCCTGTCCTCTCCTGTCCTCCCCTGTCCTCCCCCCTCCTCCCCTGTCCTCTCCTGTCCTCCCCTGTCCTCCCCTGTCCTCCCCTGTCCTCCCCTGTCCTCTCCTGTCCTCCCCTGTCCTCCCCTGTCCTCTCCTGTCCTCCCCTGTCCTCTCCTGTCCTCCCCTGTCCTCCCCTGTCCTCCCCTGTCCTCTCCTGTCCTGTCCTCTCCTGTCCTCCCCTGTCCTCCCCCCCCCTCCCCTGTCCTCTCCTGTCCTCCCCTGTCCTCTCCTGTCCTCCCCTGTCCTCCCCTGTCCTCCCCTGTCCTCTCCTGTCCTCCCCTGTCCTCCCCTGTCCTCTCCTGTCCTCCCCTGTCCTCTCCTGTCCTTCCCTGTCCTCCCCTGTCCTCCCCGGTCCTCCCCTGTCCTGTCCTCCCCTGTCCTCCCCTGTCCTCTTCTGTCCTCTCCTGTCCTCCCCTGTCCTCGGTCTTTGTCACATGCTAGCGACAAGCTGAATCCTGTCAGCTGAGGGAAGGTTTTTGTCTGGTTGTGTTGGAGATCTCCAAACACGCCCCAAATGTGGAGGAAAACAAGAGCAGCCACCTGAGTGCCACATTGTTTTTGTAGCATAATCATCAAGCTATGGCAGTGTGCCTAGATGTCACGCGCAGAGTTCAGACCCCAGAGCTTACCTCCTGGCCAGTGACCAACAGAAGGCTGTCATCCTTCCCATGGTGCACCTGTCTGAAGACGTGATCTAGGACCAGAAGCTCAGACCAGCAGTTATGGAGCAGTTTCATCTGGTCACCCACCTAGAACAGGAAATAAAAATGAGGACAAGGGTTGAATCAAACCAATTCCACACAGCAAAGGTGAACATTAAGGCATGGGAGGACCTATCAAATTTCTAATTCAATGTCAAATTGAATTCCCCCACCCTGATATTACCAGCTCCAGCTAACATCAATCTAACATCAACCCCCCCTAAAATCTACAAGTAGGTGATAGTGTCCCATCCCAAACACACACAGGGACAGATAAATGGTGCGACCATAAACAGCTGAGAGGGGGATTGGGGTCCTGGGGCCATATTTCCAGCGTCTGGGGCTTGTGTCAGTTTCGCACGTCTCATCACGGCGTATTTACGAGCTGCATAGATGACCTCAACCACCTCCTCACCTTCGCCCTCCCCCCACCCCACACTCCTCTTCCCAGGCACACTTCCGCTACTCAAGGTGGGGGATGAGAGGGAGGCAAAGAGTGTGAATATATTTATATATATATATGTTTATAAGTCAGGATAACGTGTATGTACTGTGTGTGTGTGTGTGTGCGTGCTTAGGTGTATGCTTGTGTGTGGTGTGTGTGTGTGTGTGGTGTGTGTGTGTGTGTGTGCATGTGCACGTGTGGGGGGGCTGGATTGGTCTCTTCCTCACAGCCAACACATATTACTCTCTCGGCCGAAGGACGACTCAGTCAGTAATTCTGCAGCTGGTGACACACAGAGAGTTGCTGTAGTGCCCTAATAGCGTCGCTCCAGGTCTGGACACACATTCATCTGGCATGGGGATGACAGAATTACTATCCCTTGAATGAAACTATATATCTGTCCAGTGGAGAGGTCCAATCTTGCTGCTGGAGCAACATCCCCACACATAACATCTTGATTCATCTGGGGGAGGGGGGCGAGCGGGGCGGGGGGAGGGGGAAACAAAGGGGGGGGTCATTTGAGGAAGCTGGAGGGCTCAGCGACCTACTGTACTTCCTTTCAAGGAGGAGTCCCCCCCCCTCAACACACACACTGAAAATCAGAGACACTGAGACTTTTCTAGAAGCCCTCTACAATCCTGGCTCAGTGCAGGTGTGGGGGACGTAGAGAGGGAAAGCAGACTCACTTGCTGTCAATTTGACCTGGGTGAGCTTCATCCTGTGTCTCAGGCTTCTATACATGTATGAGAAAACACCGCGTGTGCCTCCCAAGCTTCAAATAACAATGGTGAAACGCAAATTGATTCTCCAGTAAATAAGATGGTTCAACGGTGGATTTATCAATCAAAACGTCCATCCGGTGCTGTGCTTATGAACAATGAGAGCCACAAAGCTGGGCTGGGAAGAGTTGACATTCCCCTGTTATCGTCAGTCTGGAATGTAATTACTCAGATAGAAACAGCTTTAGGAGGCTCTGCTGGCAAACGAGGACAGTTGTGATTCACCCAAAAAATGCCTAAAGCAAATCTGTGCTCTCAGGTCCAGTGAGGCCTTTACAGTATGGAATAATTTGGTACACCAAAAAAAAAAAGATATAGCACTATTCCAGAATTTGGATTGATGGTCTTTGTCAACAATACTATTACAATCAGGTAATAAATAAGTTATCCTTGTAGGAAATTATTATCAGAGAATCAGCAAACTACAACTAAAATAACTAATTTTTAAGTTTCCTGCAGAACCAGCACACAGTGAGTGGAAGCTGTAAATTGTCGACACTTCTTTGGCATATCCCCGACACGATACAATGTAATACTCCCTGTGAGAGTTACATATAACACCATCATCACAATGGACTCACTGTTTCTGACAAAAGAGACTAGGTAGCTTTGAGATGTAGTATGGTGACATTTCTCTGAAAGCTCAATGTCGCACGAAGCCAATAACTGTTTTCAAATTCATAACCGTTCTTTCTCCAGTGGCAGTGGCAGAGTGCGCGGTGAGGAACAATAGCATTGTTCCTCCTCTTTCCTAACAACACAACTCCTCAGTACATAAACTGCATACTGTTCACGGCACTATTGATTTGTTTGTCCTCAGAGGTTAGGTCTAAATTGACCTGGACACTAAATAATACGGGACAGTTTGGCACAACTCAATTACATCGTTCTTGACAAAGACACTGCGTGGGAGGTCGTTGCGGCCGTGAGGAGTGATGCATCTCAAATCATTACCCTGAGGAAGATGGACACAACCACCGTGTCTCCTCAATGGCCACCCTGTTTGAGTGGATCGTTCCGGAACAAGAGAGCCCAGACAAAATGACAGCAATCTGTCACGACTGACACATTGCACCATGGACTTAAGCGTTGCATTCACCCAGATGTGAGAACATACTTTCTGATAGAATCATCAGTCCTTTTCTTTCTACTCTCAATCCCCCTCTCTCGGGAAAAACCTTCATATTGTTTTCAATATCATTCATTATAGAGACACGGTTACTGTGGGAATTCGATAGTAGGTGCTGAGCACAGTAGATTTGTTGTCGTTCTAGAATCTTACCTTCAGCTCCTTGAAAAAGATGCAGCTCCTGGCCCACTCCACGATGGAGAAGAGAGTCTGGTCTGCCATGCGACACATCAGGCTGAAGGTGCTGGGCTTCTCCTGACGCCCGCGCCCGCTCTGCTCCTGCTGCAGGTGGGCCACGATCTTGCTCTGGACGGCCAGCTCGTCTGGGTCACAGCGGAGCAGCTCCATCACCAGGGGAGGCACACTGGGGGGGGAGCCAGAAGGGTAGACATCCTGGAAGGGGTAGCCGATCAGAGACTCTGGGGAGCTGGTGTAGTGGTCAGTGCACTCGGACTTGATGGGCCTGCTGGGGTAGGATGGGTACTGGTACTGGTTGGGCAAAGGCCCGTGGGTCTGCATGGCCACACCCAGGGATGGGGGTATGTAGAGGTTAGTCTCATAGTCTGTGGGGCTGATGGAGGTTGGAGTGGAGGACAGGAGGCCTTTGGAGATGGTGGGGAGGCCATGCAGGGTGCCTGTGAACCCATAGTTAGTCTGTATGGGGGAGACCGCTGGCGGAGCCGACTCCAGCTTGAAGCCGTTGGAACGTATCAAAGCTTTCTTCTGCTGCTTTAAGGCTCTATCTCGCTTGTACATGGGGCCAAACTTATTCCTGCCCCCACGCATGCGGTCCGCACGAACCGCTGCCAGAGAGGGAAACATCAGTTGAAAAGTCTGGGGTAAGAAACTATGTTCTGAATAAATCTTGTAAAAACATGACTTAGAAGAACACCAATTAAGGAACACATTTATTTTTTACAAAATATATCCTTCGAAGGGGGGGGGGGCGGGGGGGGAACTAACAATACACACACAGTCAAAACCAAGTGTGCAAACAATCTAAATTCAGCCATGTATTTCCTCTTGGCAGCGGTCTGTTCCACTACTCTACTCACTACAGTCTTTTGAAAAAGCAGATTTTTTTCTACACGATTATAGACCACACGGATTTGTTCATGTAAAATGCATCCCCTTCTATCAATTGGTAACATTGTGTCATTTTTATATAGTCTATTTTTTACATCGCTTCCTGTGAAAAACTGTGCTCATTTCGATAAACATAGGCCTGTTGTTGAACCAATGGCCGGTCTTAGCGAACTTAATAATAAAATTATACTGAAATTAATTTACACTAAGAAAGCTATAATCAGAATACCTGTAGATTTTTTATTTTATAAAATGCTATAATAACATTCTGTTCCTATTGCCCAACATCGTGTATAAAATCGTATAATTTGCACGAGATTACAACAAGAAGAAAAAAATAATTAGTTTACCATACCTATTTCTGTCATATTGGGAAAATGAAAACAAAAATCAATCTTAATTTAAAAATGTTGAAGACCCTCACAGCGAACTACTTGAATGTCTTATATAAAGAACAATTAATGACATTGTAATAGAAAATCGGTAGTCATACCTTCTAATCTCATTCCAACATTCAGGCATTTCTGAAATCGACAGAAGGGACATCTCTTTCGTTGCGTTTTGTCTATTTTGCACTCTTGATTTTCCGAACATGTGTACCTCTTGTTATTTTGGACAGTCCTCTTGAAGAAACCCTGAAAGATATAGAGGTAGACTTCTGGTCTTTTTTGACAAACTGCGAAAATTATGAATAATGGAGGTTAAAATACGAATTTAATGTTATACCTTACAACTCTCACAGGTGAGGAGCCCGTAATGGTATCCAGAGACCTTGTCTCCACAAACAGGACAGAGTTCTTCCAAATCTTCGTCATATGTGTATTCCATTACCTTCAATGAGACACCTGTTTTACAAAAACGGGCGATGAGAAAGCATGACATATTTTTTATACATAAAACGAATAATTGTAGACTAGAAACTCATGATCATTTGATCAAATATTTTCAATAGACTACTCATTTTACTCAACGTCACGGTTTATTACGTAGCCTAGTTATTAAAATATCCAGTCAAATCATGTAGTTTCTTCTTTTTTTTACAGCCAACTGAATGCGATGCAAAATGGTTATATTGGAGGCAAAATATTTCAGATCTCTGAATAGGAGCAGTTTAGCGCGTGGTTTGCTGATATATTATGATCAGATTTAATTCTATGACAGTACGCTATGTCTTATTCGTCACTCCAAATATCACAACATATTCCAGGACATGAAAAACACATATTTTGAGGCATAAGATAATGAGATCCAAATAGAGCTTTGCAAATAATACCTTCAGACAAATACACTCTCAATTGCTATTAATCCGACGTAAATAAAAAAGTGATGAAGTTTTATAATCCCTGCATCATTCAAGGTTCAGCAGTGGTCACTTCCAAGTGTCTCTCGATGGTTCCCAACCCGTGCGCATACAGCATGCTCTTCGAAATACGCACATGTCCCTCTCCTCAAGGTTCTCACCACCTCTATATAGCCAATGGGTGATAGATGCGACCCCCTCTTGAGAAAAACAGCCTATGATGTATGTTTGTTTTTTTATAGACAGTATTACATCGCCTACACGTAGCTTTAGCGATTTATAACGAATAGGGCTACCATGGACAATAGCCCAGCCGGCTACATTGTAGGCTATAAATCGAGTAGGTGGATTTTGTTTTTTAATCTATCAAATGGTTTCCTTAGGATAGTATTTTATTGTAGCTTACTACTTAGTTTTATAGTCATCATTATTATTACTATTTTATGTTACTATTATAGTTAATAAACATTTTCTGATAATGATGAAACTGATAGGCCTAACCGTAACAATAGCCTAATTATAAATCAGTATTAATAGAATATCATTAATAAAAACAAATGCATATTGTTTTTCCCTTAACAAATATATAATTTCGTTTCGGTTAGGTCTGATTGCCTAATATCACCGTATTGTTTGGCCTATTTGAAAAATTAATTGGATATGTATATTTATGCAATTCATATTTATTTATTTTTGAAAAGTAATTTATGTTATTAAATGCATTAATTTTGGCTTTGCATATATCAAATGTAGGCCTATTATACTAGGCCTATTCCATTCGTAAACTCAATGATACCACTGAATATCCTATTTAACGGAAATGCAGTGTCTCTGAAAAAATGTATCCACAATTTCCAATAGGACTGGGACTATACAGTAAGGCTATATAATTTGTCTAATGTAACTAATGGGCGAATTGATAGTCTGTATTAAACTGCTATAAGCTTAAACGTAGCCTAGTCATATTTTATTTAAATTAAGTTGCGACAATTGAAAAGAAAAAAAACAAGCGGATTTATCGCGACTTACCTTGAGCCTTGTCTCCCAACATTCGGTTCCTTTCGAGCTGCTGACAACAAACAACCAAGGATACAATATATTACTACGTATAGAAAAACTTGACCAATAAAACAATTATATGCCTGATTGAAAACGGCACGGGATGTGGTTCATCGCCAACTACTAATGCCCATGGCGCTCTCTACTCTGCCTTCTTGATCAAAAAGTTAGACCACAAAAGTTCTCATTGGTAGTCAAAATCATGTGACACCTACGGAGCCGGTGATGCGCTCTGTCTCCGTAGTTCGTTGCGCACAGTTATGCCATAATAAATGGATATAGTCGTGAGGCCAGCATATTGCAGAATGAGGGAAACGACAAATTATACATACATTTGCTACATGGATTAATAAATAGGAAACAGCACACTTACTTTACCACGTATTAACCCTTTAAAGCTTAGTTATTTTATGTGCTTGGATAAATACTATCAGATAGTACTGATACCTAATTTGGAAAACACTTTGGAGGACGTTTTAGATGGTTCTGAATGAATATAGGGACGGAAGATGTGCAATAACTGAAGCGACATAACATTTTAAGAAGTGTAGATGATATTGAATAAGATCTTAAGATGTTGCGTGTGAAGTGAATAACTCCTTATGGTGAACAGTCAGTTTGTACTGTAGAAAGAATTGAAATGTATATTATTGTAGATATGATTCACTGTATAAACAATGAGACAAGACTGAGATTATGTAGAAAGGGCTCCCTATTTGAAGGACACAAAAGACTAAGACCAGCTTTCATTTATGGTGTAACCACTGTAGCTTTTTTTGTCTAATTTTATCAATAGTCTGCATAGCTGAGGCCATGCAAAAACCACAAACTATTAGGTTGTGAATTCCTTTCACTGACAAACGTGAGCTTGCTTCGTTTATTTCATTGCATTCAGCGTTTTAATTCACAAGGTACGATCAAGTTTCTAAATTGCATATTTGCAGTAATTACCCACAACACTTAGCAGTTGCATCATCAATATATGCCTGACTGGGTCACCCGTTCAGCTTCAACTTGCTGAGTCGACACCTCCAGTACCTATCAATCTATTTCACCCCTGACCTCCTTACATGAAGGATAGTGGGGCAGTGTTGGCCCTGCAAGGTCTCTGATAGGGCTATCTGCACATCCGTTTGTTAGAGGCGAGGGGCACAAAACAAACAGGCAGCCTCCCGTGCAGAGATGGACTGCGGCATGGGCCACAGGAGGAGGGTCCGGGGACGTCACGACAGGTCTCCTGTCAATGATGCAGAGAAATATGGCCTATCTATTGTTTGTCTCCAGCACGCATTTGTTTTGCAAGTGTGCTGTGGCTAGGGACCTGTGGAGCCCCAGCATCAGACATGCTCTGTCTCTGTCGAGGAGATATATTTGTACAATAAATAGAGAGCGGGATTGGAGCTCGCTCGTTGTTTTGACTTGGCCGTTTACATTTTTCACACTGTGCCCTCCTCTGCCGTTTTCTGCTGCAGCGGCAGAATCCGCTTTGGGTGAAAGTTACACATGCTTTAGGGTTAATATGTATGACCTGTTGTACAGCTACAAATACAAAATAAATTTCTTCGGATTCTGTAAAGCATTGCAAAACCTCCAGATGAATAGATAAAAAGAACAGACACATTTACTCTAAACACGTAACCAATATAATATTTTTTTTAATAAAAAAAAAAGAAATATAATGATGACTAAGGTGTGTGTTCAAATCTGAAAAGGATCAAGTATAAGGTGAATGGAAATAAACCAAATACTTAAAGAAAAAATGTGTTTCATTTACTGAACTTTTTTATTCGTCCAGTAGTTTAAAAGCTGAATGACCTTGTAACGAAGAAGAAATATCGAGACATTTCAGCAAGCACTGCCCTCTTTTTCATGCTTTCTTAATGTCAAGAAGGAAATCAAACAGTCTATACATCAGTCTTCAGCCTGTCCTTGTGCAAGGCTGCAGAACAAAAACAACAGAACAAAACACTTACACGGGGGATGGAACATAGCGGGGATGGAACATGGGAAGGCGACACTTGAATCCCCAGAAAGCAAGAGAAGGCCAGGGCTTCCCTCTGTGTCATACCACAAGGTCAAAGATGACAATTATATTGCTTATACATTATATAAATTTCTTGATAAAAAGCAAAGTCTACAAAAATAGTCTTTCATTTCATTGCGATAAACTGTTTGACCACAATCGTATGGTGCAGTTTGGTGGGATTTTGGTTGAGTGTTTTAATCCTGGCCCTGTTTGAGGCATGCCCTCTGCTGGTTTAGCCTATGCATGAGTTTGTGGATCAACCATGCTATGTGGAAGATGTATTGTTTACATATACTCCATGAGAACAGCAAAGCTGTCAAGGAGGCATAAGTAGAGGGATAGGCATAGCTCAGAGGCAGAGCATCCAGTATAACAGCTGATCAATGAATCTCAGGTTCTAATCTCCCACATGGAAGAAAAAATGAAATGAAAACTGAATGAAGACATTTAAGAGTGATAAAAGACAACCCGAAGCTGCAATATTGACAGCCAGTTCAAATGCTTCTCAGTTCTTCAACACCAGGCCTTGCAGAATCCTTGGGCTAGGAGGTGTGCAGTGCCGACAGAGATGCACAACACTGCACTGCCGTTATTTTTGCCCTTGGCTGATTCCTGAAATAATACAGCCGTGTTTCCCATCAGTGACATGTTGAGATCTGAGCTTTGTGTGCTGCAACAATGGAGATCCGCTGTCAGACTCCCACAAGGTTGAACTCAATTGTAACCTTGCATGCACTTAAATATATCCCTGTATCTATAGTCATTTTGGTGTCAGAGTTGTTGCGACCACTCAATAGCATAGCATTAACGTTTGTTGTTGCTGGATATTTCTATTCACGAGCTTGCTCTGTCATCGCCTTCCAAGAGATGTCAATTCTTCATACCTTATAATACTGAACACTCCCAGCATTCTGCAATACATCATTTTGTAGTCAAGCATCTTGGCCACAATCCAATTTCAAATTGGATATGATTCTCTGAAGATGATGCATTAACTGTATTTGTATCACTGTTAGAATTTTTTACATGAAATTATTGTTCTTCACCCCATATAAAACTGTGAGCATGGTATTTAGAATGTATTTTCTTGTGTGTAGATCTATTTCTGAAGGATCCCAACTTTGTATACAAAATGAGACCGTTCATATGGACTGTCATTGTCTGAAATAAATATAGCTGAAAACTCACAGTACAGATATTATTACTGTCCACCATGCCAAACCATCTGAAACTGTCCTTGACCAAAACTCTACTCCCAGAATTTAGAGACACATCTTGAAGACTTCCATCATTTTTTTGCCTGCATTTTGTTATAAAACCACAGACAAAAACTTAAACAACCTGCCATTTGTTTTCTCTCAATGCATGTCCTGGCCCTGGGAAGAGTGGGCATATCACTTTTAGTTTGATATGAGACTTTATTGAAAATTCTGTTGGCATTTATGAGCATGGTGCTGATAGACTGTGTTCAAATGATTATCTGGACACTAGCAGATGTTCAAATGTAAGCCCCTGCCAGAATCCTATTCACATTCAAGGTTAACACTAGCTGCTAGATAGCCATTATGCTTTCGAAACTATACTTGCTTTTATCCCTCAGAAATCAATGTGGAAAATAATTAATGAGACGTTTACGTAAGGTATTTTTTATTGAACTAAACATTGATTGAAATAATAGAGAGACTGATATTTTCAGAAAGATAGAAATGTACTTCAAACTGTAATGCCTCATTCTGCACCTTTTCGTTTGTTATTGGATCAATAATAACGTGTTGGCCAATCAAAATGACGTGTTCCTACTCCAGATGGTTATTTACTTCATAAAAAAGCACTACAGTTTCTAGTGTCTTGCAGCCATGACTGGACAGACCTGTCACTGTCCACTCGGCCTTTTGGTCTGAGTGGTTTCGGTCCTGTCCACCACACTCTTGAAGCGTGCCATCACCAGGTGTGGTCCTCTCTCCCCTCTCTCCCCTCTTCCCCCAGAATCCCCCCCTCTCCTTGGAGCCGTCCTCTCATCTTATTCCCCTTGACCCTGATGCACTACTCCAAACCAGCCGCCGATAACACACCAACCATTCCTCAACCTCCCCCAACTGACACGCTTCCAGAAGGTTCTAACCTTGTTCCCTCACATTTCTCTGATGCATGTGCCATTTCCTTCATGCTCCTGAAATTCTCTTTCTCTCTCTCTCTTTATCTCTCTCTCTCTCCCTCCCTCACTCTCTTTTTATCGCTTTCTTTATCTTTCACCGTTTATCTGTCTTTTTATCTCTCGGTCTCTTCTCTCCCTCATGAGCCCATTCATTGAGCTTGAAAAGAAACATTATCAATACTGTGTTGAATTTGTTTTGGTGTTAATTTGCTGTTAATTCAAATGTATATTCATTAAAGTAGCTTACTGCTCATTTACCTTATATTTCTCATTGTGGTCCTAGATGATGGCCTTTCTAAATGACTCTACGTTCTGAGTAAATAAGTTGTTTTGACCTTTTTACGCTCAACTGACAGGTATGGGATAGCTCAATAGCAGACTGCAGATCATAGGTTCCAGGTTCAAGTTCCCCCTACATCACTTTGTGTAAAAGCATCTGATTAAATAAATGAATGTTGTTATATTATCATATCTCATTACCTTGTGGGAAGGACACTTTCTGAATTGGATGCTCTTTCTTGAAATCAGAGCAGGAAGTAAATTGGCTTCATACTTGCGCAGTGACAGTACAATTAATTTAGATTAAATTCAAAAATAGCTAGCAATAGCCTGAATTAGTCTGAATTAACAGAAGCAAAACAAGCCGAGTTTCCCCCGAGGTTGTCTATGCTCCTCAATCAAAGTAAGCGAACTCCCTCTGTGGTTCCGAGGTTCTCTGGTATCCTATCTCAGCTAAGACGATGTGTTTATGTGTTTACGTAACCTCCGAAAAGAAAGAGGATCTTGGACTTTGGGTTGGGATAAGACAAGTTCAGAAGGTTGGGTGTACTTCCGCTGCAGTGTGCCACCCAAGACCCAAAACATCGGAGGAAAAAAGACCAAAAAAAACCCCAGCGCACAAACCCGCCCCTCCGCAGCTGCCAGCCAGGCTCTTCACCTGCTGGGGCCCTGAGGGAACATGTTCTCATGGAGATATTGGTATTATATCATCCAACCTTTTTACAGTAGGCTAAGTAGCCCCTTTCTCCACCAGGTCCTTCTGTACTAATTCATAACTTACTACCCCTTTAAAATAGACACCCCTCCCCGGATGGAGGGGGGAGGGGGGGGGCAGCCTTGAGTGGACCTGAGAGTAGGGGGGTGGGGGGTCAAGGAGGGTGAGGATTCTGTGAGAGGAGAGGGCTTGGTGTCAGGACAGCTTGTCAGAAGCTCCTCGGGCCAGCCTTGGAGAGATAAGTGCTGCCTCATGTAGTCATGGTCCTGTACTGGCCAGGTTCACCCTCGTGATGCAAGCAGTGGCCCCCTCTGACAGCCACACATCTCTACCCCCTCCGCAATGCTCGGAACAGGACCACAGTGTGTGTGCACGTGTGCGTAAGGTGTAGTTGTGTGTGTCACATTAAGGTTCAATCTCACTAAAGCAAGGACATCATGAAAAGCACCAATACATTCATTTGGAGAAATAATGACCAAGCACAGGGTTGTATTCATTTCAAGACCAGGACAGTTTTTTAAATGGCAAGGACATCTGCGTAGCTTATTGCTCAATGGATACATTATACCACAGTAAGTGGAATTTCTTTCTCATTTCACTGAAAGAATCAACATCAACTGTGCTTTGTTTGTGTCCTTTTCAGATATGCCACATTTTACATTTACTATTAATTAAAGTGACATAAAACATATTAAAAATTAAAACTGAAAATCAAGGATTAGAATTGATTTAAATATCTAACAGTCCATCAGTGCTCAGAGGTACATACAGCCTGTACCGGTATTTACCTGGCAAAGTGACCACATTGCAGCTACCAGGCACAGTCAACAATTCAACTCTCAATGACAATGCACCAATCATTTCACAATTATAGTGTTACAGTGCACCATCAACCAGTTTTGTGGGTGCAGTCCAACAAGACTTTGGTCCAACAGGATCTCAACCAACGTGCAGAAAAAAGGCACATTTGCAGGTATTACAGATGTACTGTAAGTACATGTAAGTGCTTCTTTCATTGGTTCATTCCGATCATGCCTTTGGCCAAGTAACAGAAGGCATGTATTCATCAGTAGCTGGATTAGCTGCCCGTTTATTACTGCTTAACTTAGTGTTTTCATTTCCAAAAACTAACCATGATGTTTGTGGCCCTTCGAATTGGAATTCAATCTAAAGTGGTTGGATCACCAATTAGAAATAATTGAAATCGTTTTCGCAAAAAAGAAACGTGAAATTAAAATCAATGAACACTCGGGACAAAGAAACAGTTGCATAACGTTCACATTTATTTGGTTTCAAGTCCTAAAACATTCTAAACATGCTTTTAAACACATATGGATCACATTCTTCACAGGTAGTTAAATTAACCAGAGAGAGGTCTTCGTGAGCTTGTTGAGAAACACGACAAGCAGTATTAGGCAGTGGAAATCTGTAACAAGTTATTCCCTGAGATATATTCAATGATTTTACTGCTCTTTCACTGATCTAATATTTCCCACCGTGAGCTCTGAGATGACGGGCCTGTCTGAATGACTTATAACACCGATGTAACACTTAGAGAGATGACACTAAGTATGACACTAAGTTCTTCCTGAAATCAACCGACTCACACGGCGACAAACGGTTGGTTTGAGTCAGGTGGCCGAGCGGTTAGAGAATCGGGCTAGTAATCCGAAGCTTCCTGGTTCGATTCCCGGCCGTGCAAATGATGTTGTGTCCTTGAGCAAGGCACTACACCCTACTTGCCTCGGGGGGAATGTCCCTGTACCTACTGTAAGTCGCTCTGGATAAGAGCGTCTGCTAAATGACTAAACTAGTACATGACGAAGAACACAGTGGCTCTCTGCGCAGTGAGTCAGTCAGGTTGGTGAAGGGAAAGCATGTAAACAGTCAATTACATTCAGAACACTATTACATTCTAACTGATAATCATTCACAAGCAGCATTGGAGTTTTCAAACATGATACTGATTATTTAACCCCAATTTTACACTCCATTTATAGATTGTTTGGTACATTATCTTGACAAATATGTTAATACATAACAGGAAAGTATACAAAACCATTGGATACCACCTATGGGCCACAGGATGAAAACATTGAGGTAAAGGTTATAGCACACATTAATAGGATGCACTCACAAATGTTCACACGGAAAAATAAGCATGATGTAACAGCCATAAGATCACTTCCATTTATGAATACTACCTAGGAATACAAGTGAATACATACACAGTACATTCACTGCCACTGGAAATCTCTGGTATTGAACTGATCATAACAGGGTGGGGAAAAAGAAAACAAATCTAACCAATCAAAAAGGACAAAGAGGGTCCTTGGAAAATAAATGGATGACATTAGAAATGTGCTACAGAAAGATTATCAGTTATACCTGAACAGTAGAGTACCTATGTGGTAAATAGTCTCACTGATTACAGAACAATGCTAGATCGAGTATGTAAACGGTCATGGTGGCACAAGGCTCGCCCTTGAAAGGGTTAACCGCCAGTCTGGCCTGAGGTAGCACGGAACATGAGGCAACGTATTTTTGAAAGAAAAAAAAAGGAAAGAAGATAACAGCGCTTGTGAGAGAGGTCACTGCATGAAGCAAGATACACAGAATAACAGAACATTGGTTCAATGAAACCAATAAATAAGAATTATAAAAGGTGTACGTATGTGAAAGTAAGCAACCTGATGACATAACAAAAAAAGAGGTAGTTTCAGTATAGAAATTGCAATCGACATATTCATGATCTGTTAATACACATCATTGAAAAGAAAAAAAAAGTTACCCAAAAAAATCATCAAGAATCTTTATAACATATTCAGGACACACGCGTGGTCAACACAGTGGTGGCGGTAAGGTAGTGGGGTGACATTTTTGGGTGACATAGGAAGCCTGCTCATGTGTTTAGGCCTCTAAGACTGATAAACTACTCTACTGCCAAAGGAGCAGCCCATGAACTGGCCCGTCAAACACGGTCCCTAAAAAGTACTGTTCCCTGAGTTTAGGAGAACCACATGCTGCGACCAGCCCAGTAAAAGGGCCACTGCTCCATCTTAAATCAGGTTGACACTGAGAATGACCACGTCCACACCTCACGTTCAATGACTCTACAGTAGTGTCCCGTCCATGACAACTTAAAGCAGGCAGGAAATCAGTAACAGGTTGTTGTTACTTCCGGTGACCGTATGTAAGTTGGCAAACCCCAAAACACTTGTATAAAGGTACAGTGTGTTTAAGGGAAGGAGTTCTTATAGTATAATCACGTCCAACATCCAACAACAATAGATCCAAAAAATTTAGCAAATGATCATCTTCACTCCAAAACAACAATAAACCGAAACAGTCACAAACTACAAGGGTAAACATGACAAAGTTTTTTTTTCTTTTTTTTTTACAAAACCCTCCAAAAACAATGATTATGAAAATGTGGCTGACTGAAAATAATAACAAACGGTGAAAGAGAGGGTGAGGCTGGGGGAAAAGGAGATGGCTGTGCTATCGCTGCATGAGACACGGACAGATTGCAGACATGGCCCGGTGACTGGCACGCACGACTCATCAGAGAGTAGATCATTCGTATCCGAGACAGTCTGATCACATGGTCATTTTCTCCCCAGAGAGGGAGAGACATGGCGCTCCCATGATGGCGTGGCTCGTCATCAACTGATCTGACCAATCGAATCTCCTGCACCCCTCTCCATTATCTGCCATATTTCTCTCTAAACGCCTCCAGAAAAATCTGTCCTGCAAGCTTGCGAACAAACCCCCCCCCCAAGCAACACCCCCTTTTGTTGGAACAAAACGAAAGAAAAAAACAAAACAAGAAAAAACTTAAAACGCGTTCTACAAGGGACTTCCAACGTCCTGAATTCTAACAAACTACAAATCCTACAATTACATCAGCATAGTGATCACTGAGTAACTCCTGAATGCAATACATCACACTCACTTTACCCTGTTTCGATGCAGGCCCAGGAGGACCTGAGAGAGAGCAGCACGCCGGGAGGGCACCTGGTCATGGCCATGGTCATGTCTCCAACCTCCGGCGTGCTAAAGAGAGTCGTTGCAAGGACTGCATTTCATCAAAGTTTCCGACAACGTACGCGCGTGAAACGGCTACTTGAGCACTTCAAAAAGACACTTCAAGTGGTTGACATCATCATCTCAGACGTCGTAAATAAAAACCAATGTATCTGTGCGGCTCTTTAACCGTGCGCATACCTGTCACGGATGATGTGCAAGCCAGAGAGAACAGGCTGCCTATCAGCCCAGTATGAATCCATAAGCAAGCCCCAAACAGATCAGACTGACCTGTCGGACTAAAGAAAAAGGATCCACTTCTAGAAGAGTCAAAGGCGGCCATGCTAAAGGCACAACTCAGCCTTTTAGACGTGATGTGGATGGATAAGCAGGGCCGGTTGTGAGTGGTTTCCAGCCCGTGTGTGCAGACCCACAGGCCCAGCGAACCTGTGCTGATGTGCTGAGGCTCAGAGCTGGGCGTGGAGGTACCTGGGAGCAGAGCTCTGGGCATGGAGGTACCTGGGAGCAGAGCTCTGGGCATGGAGGTACCTGGGAGCAGAGCTCTGGGCGTGGAGGTACCTGGGAGCAGAGCTCTGGGCATGGAGGTACCTGGGAGCAGAGCTCTGGGTATGGAGGTACCTGGGAGCAGAGCTATGGGCGTGGAGGTACCTGGGAGCAGAGCTCTGGGCATGGAGGTACCTGGGAGCAGAGCTCTGGGCATGGAGGTACCTGGGAGCAGAGCTCTGGGCATGGAGGTACCTGGGAGCAGAGCTCTGGGCATGGAGGTACCTGGGAGCAGAGCTCTGGGCATGGAGGTACCTGGGAGCAGAGCTCTGGGCATGGAGGTACCTGGGAGCAGAGCTCTGGGCATGGAGGTACCTGGGAGCAGAGCTCTGGGCATGGAGGTACCTGGGAGCAGAGCTCTGGGTATGGAGGTACCTGGGAGCAGAGCTCTGGGCATGGAGGTACCTGGGAGCAGAGCTCTGGGCATGGAGGTACCTGGGAGCAGAGCTCTGGGCGTGGAGGTACCTGGGAGCAGAGCTCTGGGACGGTTCAGGAGACGAGGGGGGCTGCTACAGAGATGGAGGGGTCTTAGTAAAAAGGGTCAGGATGAGAACCAGCTACTGTCCAGCAGATGGTCTCCTCTCCTGATCCCATTGATTAATTTATTATCCTGGTCCTTCATTCATTCGAATAACTTTGGTTTAACTATCAACTAGCCCCCTAACCCATGAGGGATTTTTTGCATAACACTTTGGTCGAACAACAAAACACTAAGGCTAAGAACAATCCTAATCTCTCTTAACTTTGCAATACATCGCTCTGTGTCCCCAGTCTATGATTGTAGAAAAATACCCATAAGATACATTTCAATGAAAAGCCCATGAAACCTCCACCTAAATCTTGAAATGTTATACGATATAATATATAATATATGATTAACAGGTTGAAAGTATCCGTAGGGTTTAGAGGTATAGACTGGGAAACTCATTTCAAACAGCCAGAAAAGGTACCTGAAATTGCATCATAATCTTCCTGAGGTAGTCTCAAAACACTTATCAACTCAATAATATCCGTCCCCATCCGAACAAAATAAATCTTTAAAATCTAGTTCTAACCATGGCAACACCGACACGATGAGCGATCGGATACACACTTGTAAACTTCAAAGACCAACACACCTTTTGTGCATTTCCTTTTGTACAGAAGCATGTGCACAGTGTAAATCAGCATACATTCAGCTCTGTCGTGTAATAAATATATAGAGAAAAAAAAGCTGCTTGTCACATTCACAGGAAGGGAGACCGGTCCCTTGGTCCCCCCAGGGTACCTCTGAGGGAAAGGGGAGGGGGGGGGGGGGGGGGTCCGGGGTCTCGGGGGCTCAGTTTGCGGGGGAGGTACCTGAGGTCAGACAGAGGGAGGAGCCTGTCCTGTAGCTGCTGAGGCTGGACTTGCAGGAGTGCAGCACTGCTTTGAACAACAGCGGGAGCTGCTCCAGAGGGACATTCACCAGCTTCCCTGAGGAAAAACACAACCCCGCAGGATAGTGAGCGCGGAGACACAACAACATCACATCGCTGACGTACGGTGGGGGGGGGGGGGTGGGGGGGGGGCACGCGTCTGTACTTACCTGCAATGCAGCGGATCTCGGGCAGACACATCATGATCTCTGGGAAGCGTTTGGGCTGGTGGGGGTACTTGTGCTCCGTGTAGTCCTGACACACGTACCAGTAGCGCTTGTTCAGCTGCTCCAGCTGGCTCACGTTGGTCAGCCCTCGAATATCTGCAACAGAAACCACGGCGTTTCGGTTTCGTCTTACCCGGTGAGACAATTCAAACGCAGTCCCGTCTCGAACGGGGGGAGAGAGAGAGCGACTCCGTTGAGACGCGTGGAAAGTGGTTATGGAACAGGCTTGGCTGGGTTACCTTGGTTCAGGAAGTTGATGGCTTTCATGCAGGCGTACTCCTCGTTGCTGACCTTCAGCTGGTGAAACTTGCGGAACAGATATATCAACCTCTCCATCACCTCCATGCCATCTTCACTAAACCTGGGATGGACACAAGCACTCATATATCACTCACATGTTGATGCTAACAAGCACATCCCATAATAACCAGGTCAGCTCCCAAATTTCCTCATAAGCCCTCGACACTGCCACTGCTCTGAATAGAATTTAGAACACTTTACAATGATGCCTGTGTTAAAAAAAGGAATGAATAATTTATGGAGAAGGAGAGATTATCTCCTTCTCCGAAGAAGGGGATTATCTCTCCTCCACTGCTCTGCTCGCTTCACGTCTCTCCAACAGGAGTGCCCAGGCCTCAACAAATCACACACCAGCACCTTCATGAGTTAACTGAAGCTAAATTGTTCAAAGCAACGAGATACTGCTGTAAATCTTCCCGAAAATGAGGGGAAAAGGGTCAGATAATTGAAGTCTGATTTACACAGACACTAAACCCCTAATACCCTATTTGAGTCAGACAGGGACAGATGTGTATTTCATAATGGCCCAGACAGTGCTAGCCACAGTCCTGGTCAGTCCTCCCTTTCACAGACTGCATCCCTGGCACGCATCCAAAGACAATGAAAGCCAGGGTAATGGGAGGAACAGCATCAAACCCTGTGGAGATACTGCATCCACCAAGTGGAAGAACATGCTCTGTTGCGGAGGGAAACACAACTCAGTGTAGGACAGGTTCCTTTCTAAAGAGAAATACTCTGAACGGTGTTTTCTCAACCCCGGTCCTCACTGTCCTGCGTGTTCTAGATGTTTCCCTGCTCAGACACGCCTGATTCCAGAGGTGCGCACGTTGAGAGACACCGCCTTAAACCTTACAGGTTTTTTTTGAATGTGAGTCACTCAAGCGGAGAAACCACAAGTAGTTCGTTCTTAACCCTCGTGCTGCCTTCGGGTCACTTCACCCAAAGGTTCACCATCGTTGTGTTTACCCAATTCTACCCCCCCCCCCCCCCCCCCGCGACGACTCACCCCTGCAGCTCGTCGTCGGAGGGCGTGTACTTGGCGGTGACGCCGGCCAGGTCTCCGAAGATCTGGGCGCTGTAGATGGTGAGGCAGGAGAGCAGGATGAGCTCCTGCCAGGTGGAGCTCAGCAGGCAGGTGTAGTCCTCGATGGACAGCTCGCAGAAGAACGGCAGCTTCTTGATCCAGGAGATCTGGCGGAACAGCAGCTCGTCCGCCAGGCGACACAGCAGCGCAAACAGCTCCACCTGGGTCACTTTGTACCTAGCAGACGGGGAGGGGGGAGGGGGGTCAACATCCGCTGGATGCATCTAAAAGACGTTTTGCACCTTCGCCACAAACGCACAAAGGCGCGTTTGGTCGGCGGGCCCCGTACGCTCACCCGTCCTCGATCAGCATGGGCGTGGCCAGGGGGGCGAGGTCCTCGGCCGCCACCAGCTGCAGCACCAGGGGGTGGGACTGGGGGTAGAGGCTGCGGGGCTGCGGGGCCAGCAGGCCGGACTGGGCGGCGTAGCTGAAGAGGTGCGGGAGCAGCTGGTAGGGAGTGGACATGGAGGTGTTGATGTACTGGTCCCTGAGGGCCGCGGTGTAGCCGTTGATCTCCACCGAGCGACTGGACGGGGCGACAGCAACGGTCGGGTTACTCGTACGGTAAAGAACATTGACCAACAGAAAGACCGCACACACAAAAAGAACCCTGGGCAATCTGTTTGTGTTGAAAAGGCACATTGAGTTATTGTGATTTGCGTGTAGCATCTTTCTTGACTGCACATAAGGCCCACACAAATGAATTCCCGTCACAGTATTCCAGTCCACACACAGCTATACAACGTTTTCTCACTCAGAAATACTCTTTCCATTCCACACAAACGACACCACCAATGATGAGGCACCAATGATGAAGCACAAATGTACTTTGTGGTTGTGTTCACCATGTAGACATTCAATCAGGTCAAAAAACAGAATTCACTTACATTTCCTTCATAATAAAAGGACAGAGTCGATTGAGATAGCATGTTTACTCTGAGGCACGTACCAACATGCCACGCAGACGACATTTAACCTTGGGGACTGCAGATTTGAGCTAGTCTCCACAGCAAAAACAGCAGATGGGTGAGCTTCAATCTGCCGTTATCACAGCCACCAAGTCTGAATAGCTAGCATTTTAGCATTCTTTTCTTTTAGCTTTAAATACCACAACCGACACGAAGAAACATTGGAATGAGATGTCGCCACTGTCAGGGCCGGCCCATGATCTCACAGACAGAGAGCAGCAGACAATGGGGACTGATTCAGATGGGGGGGGTCGACAAACTCACCTGGATGACAGAGTGGAGGCCGGGGATGGCTGGTTCCCCTCCGAGGCGCCGTTGCTAGGGGAGCTGTGGTCGCTGTCGCCGTTGTTGCCCCAGGTATGCTCTGGTAGACCGGCGTCCTCCTTGAACTCCTGTCCCGACATAATTCTCTCAATCTCCTCGTCCGTGATCTGTGTGAGACGGGGAGGGGGAGGGGAGGGGGAGGGATGGACAGAGAAAGAGAGTGATAGAAAGATAAATAGATAGATCTTCTCGTTCCTATGACACACACACACATACACACACCATACTGGCACATGAATAGACTCCAGTCTAATTAACCCTTGGCCAAGCTTTTTCCCCAAACCTGGGGTCATACAACTCTCATCAGGAAGGTGCTCAATACACCAGTGACCAGTAGGTTAATGGGATTTATGACGACCACCAGCTTCAGAAGACAAATGAAAAGAAACCCTTACCTGCACAGGCCCGATGCTTTTATTTCTTCCACCTGGCATCCCATCTTCCCTGATTGCTGAAAAAGCAAATGTAACGACTGTTAGCGTTTGCAAAATGCTTAGAAATGGTGATGCCCATGTTCCTGAGCTGGTGTTCCAACCCCACCTCCTGGCTACAACCGAACGTGCTGGACGAGGACAAACATCAGAACTGTGCCTACCGTCTCATCCCAGAGGAGGGCGCCACATAACTATGTAGCAAAGGGGTGTGTGTGAAACACTAGCTCATTTTGAAATGTAAGTTCAGTACCTCCAGTTGCTACTCACAGGAACTTTCCCCCGATTCAACAGCACTTACTGGAGGTACGCATAAACACACTCGGACACTCCCAGAAGGGGGCGCCAAAGATCTACACCACCGAGGTCCACCGAGTATGGAACCGGCGATTTCGGCTTAACCATGTTTCGAACTGTTTTGGCGGGGGATGTTTGTGTGTCGTGAGTCGGGTGGAGACAACCTCCTCACCTTTGCGGTTCATGCCCATCTGCAGACACTTGAGCAGGCGGCAGTACTGGCAGCGGTTGCGCTGCTTGCGCGACATCTCGCAGTTCTTGTCGCGGCTGCAGCGGTAGACGCGCTTGTTGCAGATGCTGCGCTTGAAGAAGCCCTTGCAGCCCTCGCAGGAGATAATGCCATAGTGCAGGCCTGTGGCGCGGTCTCCACAGATAAGGCAGGTACGCTGGTCAGCTGGATCATCTGGGGACAAAGAACAGGCGGCCCGGGGGGTCGAGTCAGGAGAACGCGGACGCAAGTGGCAACGTGAATTGTGGCGGTCGTTTTGCCTTCTCAAGTCGGCCTTATCCCTGGAAGTGGATCAGACGACAAACATGTCGGGTAACGGCGGTCATTTTAAAGGCCGTTTTATCAAATGGGACTAACACCCAAACTATTTGAGAGGACTCCTAAGTTCAAACCTCTGTGGTGTGAGCGGGGGTTGGACGGGACAGAGAATAACCTGAACACCAACAATGAAGACGCCTTGAATGTATTATTCAGCAACTTTGGGGGAGAGAGAGGACTGTCGACAATGACAAAGGCCTTTCCAGTTGATTCACTTACAGGCTCTCCTTTCTCTCAGAAGCGCAGGGGCAAGATGACATTAGCTCCGGTGAGTGTCTGGGCCAACAGCACTTCAGCCACATCTCTGGTCTACAAAGAACCCCCTCACCATGTGTCAGTGTTGTGTCTCTCAGCTGTAGTCTGGACCTGCTCTCCTAAAAGGCCACGGAGCTGCGATTCTGCTGAGCGGTTCACAATGTAAAGTTGTAAAAGACGGGGCTAGGTAAGGGCAGTAATTTGGAACACATGTGGGGGGATATTCGGGGGCTTTTGGGAGAGGGAGGGGCTCTCGGCAAGGAAGTCGTGGAACAGGATGTCCTAAATGACGGACGGGCAAAAATAGTCGGTTAAATTACACAGTGCTCTGAGTTTAAGGTTAACCCAGCAGCTTTACAACATGTGGTGGCCATGAGAGACCAGGCAAGACGTGTAGGGCGAGGAGAAAGTTGGAGCAGAACCCTCGCTGTAGGCCTAAAGACATGTCTATGTAAGTGATGCACAGCGCTTTGTGTGTATGTGTGTGAGAGAAAGAGAGAAAGAGAAAGAGAGAGAGAGAGAGACAGAGAGAGAGAGGGGGAGAGAGAGAGAGAGAGAGAGAGAGAGAGAGAGAGAGAGAGAGAGAGAGAGAGAGAGAGAGAGAGAGAGAGAGAGAGAGAGAGAGAGAGAGAGAGAGAGAGAGAGAAGGGGGGGTATCAAAGAATATTATGCTTTAATTTATATGAACTCCTGACGTTTGTTCTAAGTAACTTTGCTAATCTTCACAGTAACCCCACAATCTGCAGACCAGTACACTTTTAAGCGCACCAAACTCAAAAGGCTGTTTAAAATCTTAATCCCCACCTACCTCTAGGCTGTAATAAAAATCACTGTGTAGGCAGAGTATTACTGAGCACATAAACTCACCACTCTTTGCTATGTTGTGCACAGCATTACTGCTATCAGCCCCCTTTTCACCAACACACACACGGGCAGCTACACACACACACACACACACACACACACCACAAAAACACCAATCAACTCTACTACACACCACTCCCCCCCCCCCCCCCCTCATAAAAGCAGGAGGAACAGATGGGTTGTTGACGCCATGGTTACAGTGAATAGCCCGCCTCTGCAAAAAAAGCAGGCTCCAGATAGAATGTGGCCGTGCACTGATGTGGGTACAGACTGGCCTGCTCACTTGCTTCAAACATCCAAGCAGAGATAACACACACACACCATTGTGTGACCCAGCTTTCTTATCATGATATCAGTAAACCAGGTTTCCCAGCCAACCCAATTACAGAGATAGTAACACTATGTTGGTCTTCCCTGTTTTCGAGTCTTTCACCAACAAAGGAGGATTTTTCTTTGCGCGGAGAATTCCGAAAGCCTCATGCAGAATATAGCCATGACCCTCACGTCAAACTCATTCGTCTAGCCTCAAGCCTAGTCCGCGCAGCAGCAAACGCAACGCTTTGGGTGGGATTCCACCCGCAGAGCCGTACGTCTGGTTCAATCCCGTCTGCGAGGTCAACAGACGAGCCTGATAATCTGATTATCAGAAGCGCGTTGCGCAATACAACAAGCTTCCCCGCTACCTACACCTCACGTTGTCCTGACCTTTTACCTCTTTCAAGATTGCCCAGCGAAGCCCTGTCTGTAGGGGCTGTTGCAGTTTCCTGCCTACAAAGGAAATGTCAGCGCAGAGAGAATAACAGGGAAAACAAATTTGCCTGAGCGACAAGACGTGAACCTGAAAAGGAAAATAAGGAATGACTCAACCATACCCTAAATTCATCGCTTCACCTCTTATCAATCGTGTTACTAATTGACACGCCTGGGTACAGACCAAGCCATGCATTCACCTTCTTTTATAAAAAAACTAAACTTATATGTATTTAAAAAGCAGAAGAGAGAGAGAGAGAGAGAGAGAGAGAGAGAGAGAGAGAGAGAGAGAGAGAGAGAGAGAGAGAGAGAGAGAGAGAGAGAGAGAGAGAGAGACCGGGCTTCATTTACCAAAGCTAATTAGTGGGGGAGGAATGCATAGGATAAAGCCTCTACTGGATATAAGGAAGGGTGAATGGAAGACTTCTAAAGCCCGCTGAGATTACCATTTAAATGGTATGGGGTTGGAAGCCTCCGGAGCGTAGGGGGAGCCACACTGTACAGAGACAATGGGGTCGCAGGGCTCTCGCCTCCGGATTACATTTTAACTATTTCTCCTCGCGATTAACATTTTGACATCCTCCACACACCCGGGTGGTTATCGACCGACGTGATCGAGCAAAAAGCATTCTCAGGCTACTTTTCAGAGGTAACAGTCAGAAGACGGGGGCCTGAGATTGAGACGCGTTACGCTGCCGAGTGAAATCCTGTCAAGTGTCGTATGAAAATGACAACAACGGGTGAATGTTCCGGATCTAATGAGTCAGTGGGAAGTGACTGGAGCCAGGCTGATTAAAGGGGGCTCTTTAGGGCTGAGGGGAAAAGCCTGAGCATGACTGAGCGGAGGAGAGGATCAGGAGAGAATCAGCTCGAGGTCAAAATCAAGAGATAAGCCTCCGAGTGGAAGAGAGACGCTAAGTCTGCAAGAAGGGAGGACCCGACTACCTATGGATCCATCTTAAACTGCTATCTTCCTTTGAGCCCAGATAGCTGCGAGGGGGGTGGACTGCCACAAAGCATGCACAAGATCACATCAGTTCAACTATGGATCCTGTCTCCCACAAAAGGCCATTTGTCTATCTTCCTGAGCACATGTGGTGATTTAAAGAATGCATTAAAACCATATATTTCATTGACCATCCCATGTGAAATGCCCGACTTCCTTCAATGAGAAAAACACAATGACTGTCAGTTTCCTTAATTCACACCCGGCAGAGGCTTATTTGTTAAATTTATCACCCTCTCTTTCAAGTGCATGGCCACCATATAAACCGCCAGCTTCACACCTTTACACACTTGATCTCAATGTCTCACGTCATACTCGGGCCCCCCTCCTCTCCACCCCCCCCCCCCCCCCCCCCCCCCCCGCGCGGCAACGGCGGTCCAGTATCTGAAACTGGTTGGTTCCGTCTCCGGTTCTGGTAAGGAAAACACCCCCCTCCCCCAGCACTTCCTGGATCATGTGACAGGGGTGATAAATCCCAGTGACGGGACATGTGGGAGAGCTGTAAAAAATCAGGCTTTTGCTTCATCTTGAACTCCACCCCTCTCTACGGCCGGGGTCTTGAGACCTCAACCCCTCCCTCACCCCTCCCTCACCCCTCACTCACCCCTCACTCACCGCACCCTCACCCAGCCCTCCCCCCGGGCCCATTAAAGCTTGCATTGTTTCAAAGGGGTCAGACTGGGTTTCATTTCAAACTTTTAAACGCAACCAGGAAATGCAACTCAAGCATTCTTAAACCTGGGTCAATGGAGTTGACAAACACTGCTCCTGTTTCGACGTCATTCTAAACATGGCTGTTGCAACATTCTTGCAATTTTCCAAGCAATGTAAGCAAGATACACTTTTTCTTTTTTACTTTCAAGTCCACTGTTTTACGTTTAGACTAGTGTAGTACTATAGAGTAGTATATTAAGGAAATGATGCCGCAAATAAGATAGAATGTTGCTCCTTCTGTCAATTTGTTTGTGAAAAGACTCTTTTGTTTAAACACAGTTTTTTTTCCTTCTTCATGTCCCTGGGAGCTGAGAATCATGCAAAAATCTTCCTTTTGTCCAATCCCCAGTCACACAAAGGTTGGCGTATAGATTGAAGCAGCCTTTGAGGGTGTGACAGAGGGACAAGGCTACTGAAGGGAATTTTACTCAAGGAGGTTTTGTCTTGTGTTTCCATCACAATCATGCCCAGCTGAGAGAGAGCGGGGGTAGCATGAATCTGCTGTACTTTTCCGTTGCAAACACCCCTCCTCCCTCCCTCCCTCCCTCCCTCCCTCCCTCCCTCCCTCTTTCTTTATCTGTGTTCCTTGCTCCTCTACCTGAGGCTAGCCTTCATTTTCTCTCTATAGTGTGCTGCATGCATGTTCACAAAAAGCCCTTGCCTCGCTCTTAGAAGCTAATGGATGGTGAAGTCCACCACAGGACCTCTGCTCCCACACACAGCCGCCATGCTGTTTAGACTCCTTCTTACTATGGGGTTATGTTAATCTTTTAACCTCCATAAAGTTGTAGATTTCCTCCACAGTCATCACAATGGTAGCCTGTTGACACTGCTGACTGGATAAAACATAGTCTCTGGGTTGTGTACTGAGATCTGAACAGGGATTACAGGCTGTGTCATTAGCATTGGTTAATTACACTGGCCAATACCAGTGTTAATATTGTGCAAATTAACACTGTATCAAGCAGGACGGTGTTAGATTGATGGGAATCATCATATTGTCTTATCAGTTCAATTGTTTCTTTTACTAACTTGCAATTTACCATCTATCTAATGTTGTTACACTGAGAAATCTACAACTATTTGGTCAAAAAATAAAATTTACAGAAAAACAATCCACCACAAAAGTATTGTGTTCAGAATTACTAAACTCACTAATTGCTTTGTACACTGCCTCTTCTCTGTCATTTTAAAATAGTGAATTCTTCGGGGAATACCATTGATTTTCCTGATGTATACATCTAAGGCTACATTTTAACAGGTCTTTGATCTTAATATTGGAATTTCATCAATCTTTATTGACATTTCAGGGTGTTTCTCTGCTGTTAAGCCTCTAGGTAAATCAGCTGTCCTCGCTACAGCTGGAGAGGGGGCAGATTAGTATTACTCATTCAAATATCTGTAGAAAAAACTACCCCCAGTCTTCTGAACGATCATTATTTTAAAGCTAAACGGTGTATTAATGGGACCATGTTCTTGCTTTTGCGTAAAAAAATGTAGTAAATCCCAGGTCAAAGCTTTAGCCAACACAAATGTTCATCCACCATAGCTTTATTTTCAAACATAAGCGTACTGGCAAAATGCCAATGAAGCAGTTTGATACTCGGCTAGTTAATGTCAAGCTTAAACAGTCAGCACAACCTGATATGAACCACATGGTGGATTTTAACAACACGGGCGCTTGTAATACTGGGCCGTATAAAAGCCCTGTTAAATGAATGTGAGTTTTCCTCTGAATTAGAGGGGGCTCTCCCAGAACTATGCTCACACAGACTCCAACTGTTCCTTAGGGCCTCAGTTTCCTGCAATGCTGTAAAAGACAGAAACAAGCCCTCGACATTCTATTCAACATTCTATTCGACCAGAATTCTCTGAGAGAACATTTGGGAGGATTGCGTGAGATTCTCTACTCTCTTAAATTATTATCTTCTTGCCTGTTGAACAATGTGACGAATGCTCCTTCACACCATCTAATCAAGTCGTTTTCGGGATAAAGATTTTCCGATAATGATGTGCACACGTCACTGACATCTCCTCTATGCGTCTAATCAAACAGTGACTCAGGACAACCACGAACCTGAGGCAACACTGTCGAAATCCAGGAGCTGATGGCATCATCCTTTGTTCATAAGGGGTATCAGATGGTGTTTGTATGTGTTAGATTCAAAGTGTTGAGTCTGTTTGCTGGGGGATGGGCGTAGTAGGCAGTTGAAACAACACTTCCCTCGAAAACAAAGGTTGGGCACGTCACAGACTTCATGGTTTGGTCTGTGAAGGACATCAGTGCTTCTTTTTCGTTTCTGCAAAATCAGTGATAATAAGGAGGGCTTTGGCGTGGGCTATTTATAGCTTGCATTTCAGAGTGCCCTGGTCCCTGACCTCCCCCGTTATTGATCTTCACATAGCTTCTATCCCCCTACCCCCCGCATCACACACACAGCCACACACACACAGGGGAGAAGAGAAAGGAATTTCAGTTCAAAGAAGACCTTGTAACAAGTGACGTGGTGAGCTGAGCGACAAGCAGAGAGAGGCAGCCCTGGTCGCCCTTACATGATGAAAGACAGAGTCGAATTAACCCTTTCTCGGCTCGAGCAGGAACATCCTGGAATACTCTGGTTGTTTACCGGGGATTAGAACTGGGGGAGGGGCGCTCACAGTGCAGCCTGCTTCCTTCACGTACACTAACCACTCTTAACGGTTGCCAGAGAGACATTTTCCGTTTTCACTGTCGCTGGCTTCGCCCCGCATATTTTAAGGTAAAAACTAATTATCGGCTCGGCCCTTGAAGATAGGCCCGGCATTGTAAGGGGAAAAGACAGGTTGAAATAATGTATGTGACTCAAACCATTTGGGGTTTTGCACAAAGAATAAAATAAATACAAAAAACTTGCTCCTGAATGATGAAAACATCACAGGCCCAAAACCTCCCAGATCCAAAATAGATGTAAAAACGCAACCGTTCCAGGACACCACACTGAGACATGCGTAACTAAACTGATTCCAAGCACACAAAAGATCACCCAATCCTCAGAATGAGGAACACACAACTTGAGGGAAGACTTGTTAATTCCTTCGATCACCAAACGATTTAATTATTTATGCCGCTAAATGATTAGTCACTGAATGAACCCTGGGCGGCATGTCCATATTGTGACAAGCACCAGTAACCATGGAGATCTTTTCTGTTGGACCTTGTTGTCTTCTGTTTCAGCTTTAACCCTGGGTGTGGAGATAACGTTGCTCCTAGCTAGGCCCAGTAGAGTTAACACTGCCCAGTGGACTAATCCTAACATCATATAAACATTGCTGACGGTGTACAAAGCCTTTTTCCAGATGGTCCACTGAGGCACATACCAGAGATCAATACGTATGGGACAACACTCTGAGATGTAGGGCAACACTGAGCTATCTATACAGATATCTATACAGATATCTATAGATCATCGACACCACAACTGCACTTTCACAAAAACCTTCACCAGCAAATACACAAATATACATTCTAGGATAATACTGAATCTGTGATTGGGTATGTTTAATTCTGGGTGCTGTAGCTGATATGAGATACTGGTGTACTACATGAGCAATCTACAGAATCCTCTAAAACATGCCAATAATTAAATAAATTCCTGTTGCAGAATCAACTTGGGGGAAATATTTCACAACCAGTGAAATAACAAGGCTGAACCATTATAACTGAAAATAAAACTAAGATCACAATTATCTTAATCCAAGTAAATATCCACAATCAAAATGTAGAACGGTGAAAATGTAAATCAAGAATGTATATTCACTTCCTTAGACAACCCAACAGTGCTCTCTCATTTACACATAATTAGGCTTAGTTAAAGTATGGGGGCCATTAAGCCAATAGACCCAACCCCTTTCACTCTCCCATCCTCCCTTACCTTCCCATGGATCCATTTCATGCTTCTTCCAGTTTGCCTGCTCTCCATTCAAGCAATGGATACCGTTAAAGAAAACCCATAGGACAAGGCAGGCACAGTCTCATGATCTCTCTGTCTCTCTCTCTCTCTCTCCTGATACAACCTCCTCGCTTGGCAGCCTGTGTCTATCTGCACGTAGGCTAAGCTAATACTACTGGTCACTTTACAGCCCGGTCACATGACCAGAGAGTTCATGCCCTAGGGTCACTGCTTGGCTTAAGGTCCAATGACGGCAAGGGGTTATTTGGGTGGAACTGATAGCCCTATTTTCTCTGTATTGGAACAATGCTCCCTGGACCCAAATTGGCCTCCCCTCCTTCTCCCTGCCTCTGGCTCTTTCTGGAAGAGGACCAAAGTGCATGTCCAAACATAAACACAGGTTTAGACTGACAAAACACACTGACATTAACTAATTGAGTGACTCAGTCAGTGGACACATCAAGAATTAACCAACCCAAGGCAGGAATCTAAGGAATGTACGAGTCCAAATACAGTCAATTCGAAGAAAAAATAATAATTAGTAAAACCAAATCAGCCATTTAGACTTTAGGGAAACACCCCAGTCATTTTCTGACAAAATACAGTCTTGTCTTACCATCCAGTGGAGTTTCTTCCTTCATTCCTTCCAGAGGGTTCTCTAGGTAGCCATGTTGAAAGTCCAGTGTTGCCTTAGTGGACTTTACATTGTCTGCTGAACTGGAGATCCAGTAACACCTTACTATCCTAATACACTCAACCCTCTTCCCCAAGGGACCACACCACTACTAGACTCACTTTGTCCTGTCCAGCCAGGACCCTCCCAGCCCAGCCTCCAGGGCTCCACCCTACCCACACCACTTGTTCAGTCTCTCACCGCCCCCAGCCCCCGATTCACCTCCAACCGTCCGTCCCCCCTCCCTCCCTCCCCGATTTGAATGCTAATGACACACCCTAGTAAGTCACACATAAGAGGCTTTTCACATTCAAATGCCACTGGCGAGATAGAGAGGTACAGGTGGAAGAAACCGAGACGGGAGGAATCGAGATTTTGTGCGAGTGGAAGTGGGGTGTTTCTGGTGAGCACGATCGAGTCCCATCCGAAGGGGCGGTAATACCAGCGAACGCCCTTGTGTGAATCCTGCCCTGATCAAACTGTGGTGCTGAAATCCACAAGTCTCATCGTTTCCTAGATTACTGGACACTAAAACCCTCCTCTTAAGAGTCTCAAACCATATGCCACGGTGTCAAAGGCAAGGTCTAGGATAGGCCATGCTCAGGCTTTTAATCTCCAGTCTGTGCGCAGCGCTCGGTCCAAACGCTCACGCTTCAGAACAGCATGGCTTGCCTGGATGAAAAATCACATTATTTCCCGCTTAGCTAATCATGCAAACTGTTGCCTTCTCTGATGTTCCTCCACTCCGCCTAAGAAACGATCTGACTAGTGTAATACAGTAAAACCCATTTAATTCCATCTTCATCAGATTTTCCCTGTGTTGGCGCTTTGGGTCTGAAAGGCATAACCTCATGTCATCAATGCTAATAGGAAATCTAAAAGGGAAAGGGGGGGGGGGCATGGGAACCGACCATGAGTCACCCTTGACCTTAGCACCTTTTCCCCCTATGCACACGGCGCCGAAAAACAAAAGCATAATCAGCCACGTTGGCTTTAACCTTGAAGTCAGAGGAAAACAGGATAATGGCGAGAGCTGATTGGTTGCCGCTGCCGCATGACGAGGGACGTCATTCCAGGTGCTGTGGAAGGCTCCCTCTGGGCAGAGGTCAGGTAGAGGCTATCTCTCCACGTCTCAAGGAGGTCTCCAGGCTTGTTAGAAACGCGTACTGGTCCTCTCAATCTAAACTGCCTCTGGTTTAAGCAGTTCCAGTATGTGGTGATAGTGGAGATATATGACCCAGGCTCTCCGCCCCAAAAAGGACACAAGCGTGACTCAGATGCCTCTTGGATCCATGGGAAGCATTTCACTTTTTTTCACAACTCAGTCAGGAAAAATGTATTAAGAAAAAATATATGTCACCGACATATTTTTAAGGTCCCTTTTTTAAGTAAGGTCACATTTTGTGACCTTACTTCACCACTGACCCCAAGACAACCTAGTACACAAAGGCTGGGAAAACAATGGCAATCATGTTAAAGTTGTTGGCTGTAATGCAAATTTGATCTATTGTCAATTTGAGAGAGCTTTTTGTGTGTTGTTTTTGCATTTCCCTAAACATTACAAAGGGGAGTCTTTTGTTCACCCCCCTTCCTCCACACACACACACACACACACATGCCCACCAAACACACACACACACACACACACCCACCCCCACCCAACACACACACACACACACACACACCCTTCCAGTGTAGGATGCCTCTGAGGTAATGAAAAGCCTGTATGACCGGAACAGTCAACCACACTTGTTTTTCTTAATCTCTTGTATCTCTCTGTCTATCTCTCAATCACTCCCTCACATACACACACACACACATACCAAAATACACATATTAAACCCTCAGCAAAAAAATGTTTTTAGTTCAAACAAAGGCCCTCAAGACAACTCCAATCACTAAAGGCAAAAAACGGATCCACTTCCACAAACAGAAAAAACCTGAAGCATATCAAAGCAGTGTCTTACAACAGAACGATGACAATGATACAATGATAGGCACAGAGACAGATAATGGGTGTCAAGCCAAGTCTGACCTCGGTGGAGTCACGTCCACCCATAAAGATTAGATTTACAACAAACCAGATTACATTCCCAAGATGCATTTTGTTTTTGGCCGCCAATTGATCAATCAGGTTGAACCCCCCCCCCTCCCCCCTTTCACGTCCTTTTTACCTCAGAGGGCAAATAAAACTCCAGTGAGCTGCCCAGTGTCCTGTTAATGAGCACTATCCCCTCCACCCTCCACTCGCTCTGAGCATCTTCACTGTTCATTCATCAGCCGCTTAGCTGACACACTAATGACAACCTGATGGGTTTTCTGTGTTTGTGCGTAGGTTTGCGTTTGTGTGCGCGTGTTGACTCCATTTGGTGCAAGTTATATCTCATTTCAACTGCTGTCGTGAGCCACACAAACATCCTGCAGGGTCCATATGGTCGTTAGTCAGAGATGGTCGAAGTTTAGGTAGGCGAAACTCGCTAATTATTCATCACTGTAATTCTATCCGACGCAGGTAACGCCAAAGGGGCTTTAGGTAAGTGACGGATCGAACCATTCATCTAAGCAATTATTTTCATGTACGTTGCTGCTCCCACTGTAAATATATATATAGTAAATTGATCTTATTATAGGTGTTCATTTCAAATACTGGAGGATATTATTAATAGGTGTCAGTGACAAGGCCTCACCCATAGTGATTTAATCATGTTATACATGTATAGTGGTTTTGTTGCCATTTCTATGGTGTGAACTTTTCATTGCAGGTACCGGAATTCAACACAGGGGGCGCCAAGTCATCAGTGTGGCAGTTGAGGTTAAGAGGGTTTGCCACCAGAGGGAGACAACATACAAACCTCTGAGGCTTGCAACAGATTTTTTCCAGGGACTGAAAGGCAGAAAACTCCAACATGAACCAACTTGCTCTTTCCCAAACCCAGACTCTACTGTTCTACAGTTCCATAGATCTCCTACAAAACAGCCCAGCCGAGAAGAGAGATATTTAATGACGGGGTATTAAAACCAACTCCAAAGAAACAATGTTTAAGGTGTTAATCCAGGATTTACCGCAAAAACCTGAGATCAAACAATACACACTGGCAGCTTGTTTGACAGGGGAAGATAGTTGTCTTCTTGTGGAAATATGGATTTACATTCACCTCACTCTTAGATAAGCCGTATGTTAACAAAGCCATGTTTTAGAAACTGAAAGAAGCGCTATTTTCTGTCCTTTTAGGATGAATTCATTAGCATTTCTACAAAAGATCATTAGGATCTATATGGTGTAAAAATGGGTTGCGCCAGAACTGAAAGCAAGCATCTGGGCCGTTTGGTTTTTAGGGTTGAGAGTGTGTGTGTGTTTGTGTCTGTGCGGTTGCGCTCTTGTGTGTGTGTGTTAAAAGATGAGACACTGAGACTGTTTTCCTCTCCGAGCCCTAGTCATAATGACAGGTTTGTGTGACAGTGGGGCGCAGCAGGCTGTCTCCTACTCAGTCTCCTACTCCTCCTTCAGAGCGAGAGCTGCAGCAGGCTGAATGGGTTTTCGGAGCCGGCCAAATTACAGTGGGATCCTCCCTGGCTTCCACAGCCTTGTTCTCCCTCCTGCGCCCCCTCGCTCTCTCGCTTTCTCTCCTTCCCCCCCCCCCTCCCCCCTCCTCTCGTTAGGCCATCCGTCCGTTAAAAGTCCATCCTTATGCCCGCTCCGTGTTCCATTTCCGGCTCTAACATTGCCCCAGGTGGGCCACGGGATGACCCTGTTCACCCCTTCCCAGAATGTTCAGAACCCTGCCCGAGGAGCAGACCAGAGGACTCCCCTCCAAGGCTCCTCTCACTGTCACATCACACACGCCGCACATACAGCCACTCGGGATTGGAGTGATAACCCTGCGATGAAGGAGGCAAGAAAGATTGCCTCAAGAGAATCAAAGGCCATATACCTCTTTTAATCCTTCCTTTCAGTCCGACCAGGGTGAGTTCCTGACTTGGGGGTCGTCTTAATGGCACCTATACAATATCCATAATACCCCATATAGAGGAGAAAACGGATGAGATCCCTACGTATCTTCTTCCTTCCCCCATACAGCTCATCCCCGCCTTCCATATCTTACTCATCCCTGCTTTGTCCATATCGAGCTCATCCCCTGTCTCCCTGTCTCCCATGCCCAGCATCCCCCCTGCTCTCCCCTTTCCCTACCCCCCCGCCAGCCCTCGCCAACCCCCTCTATCTCTTCTCGCACCCCCCCACCCCACTCCTCCCCTCCCCTCTCATCCTCTCTCCTCCTTTTTCGTCCGGCCCTCCTCTTCTTGCTCCAGAACTGTCAGATGGCATTAGTTCCTTTCACGCTCATCGCCTGTAGGAATAACAGCCGTGAACCTTGCCGAACAGCGCCATTCTCCTGCTCCAGTTAGCTCTCCTCTCGGCCCAGGCTGTCGTGCAAATACCAACATTATTCATGTCGTGGCCGTTACTTACACAACATGCCCCTGGTAAAGGGCAAAGTTAAGAAGACACAATCGGAAGAGGAGAAGGTCAGTGTGTTGATTTCGAAGACACTATCTGTTGTGTAATCAGCTCTTGTATCTCTTATTATCAGGGGCCTAGCTGTAGAGCCCAGCGCCGAGCTCTGATTTTAAGGAGGGTTCTCGTTTATGAAGCTAACAATAGCTGTGGGGACGAGCTAATCGTCCATGTTCAGCGTAGCACTTCTTATCACCGTGAACATCCCTGCCCCCCCGGGGGGTAAAACCCCAGGTGCGATTTGAAAAGCTCGCCGTGACCAGCGGAGGAGCGCAGGGCGTACACGACGACGGAATATCGGTCCCCGCAGTCCGCGGAACACGGGAGCGAGAGTGAAAATGTCTGAAGAGTCGTTCCGAACTCTTTAACACTTCCACAGTGTCGTCCCTGACGCAGGGTCATAATTACACACCATGGGGAGGATCATAACTACGCTCAGTCTAATTACCAGTTTGACAACCAATTCCAGATACACAAGTATATAATCATAAATATGAGTATAGTATAATTTCTCATCAGTCACTGGTTCTCAAGCCTGCAGTGGAAGGCTTAGGCTAATAATCACAGCAGACTAATCCTGGCTAGGATGGAAGCCATGCTGGCCCACTAATCACAGGAGTGATAACCACGCGTCATCCAATCACAGTCCGAAATGGGCAATATGTTTCATGTGACGGGGAGATGGAGTGATGGAGCGGAGGGCTGCGCGGGGCTCGCTATCGCAGCCACCATCTCCGTTTGGGCTCCCAGTTGGCCTTTCCTTAAGCAAGTGTCACAGTGATTCCAGGCGTGTTAGTACAGTATGTATAAGCCTGTGCATATTAAGTGAGAGGGGGGCGGGCGGGCGAGCTCCGGTGTGACTGTGAGCCCCGTAGAGCCCTGTGATTTAGCTTTGAAATGACAGACCTGCCTCTCATTGGGCTACGGGTGGAGAGCTAATGACATGCTGCGCAGGCTAACGTGACTATTAGCCCACTCCAGGCAGCAGGAACTGACAGAAACACAATTCTGTCATTACACCCTATGGAGACCTCTAATCAAAGGGGGTGGGAGGGTGGGTGGGTGGGAGGGAGGGGGGGTTTTGAGGATTGGCTGGTCTGACTGGTTTGAGCACCTCCCCCCCCTCCTCCACAGCACATTGGGCAGGAAGTGGTGATGCAGGCACACCCCTCGCCCCCCCCCCCCCCCCCCCCGAGAGCAGGTCGACGCAGGCATCCCAGGCACATTCCTCGGCACGCGTGAGCCAGGAATGCAAGCGGCCTCCACGCTAGCTCGTCATCCAGCCAGGTCCCGGATCACTGTGATAATCACACACCGCCATATTCACAGGCCGCATACCGAGCCGTCTAAGGGGAGGGGGGGAGGGGAGGGGGATCCACAGACCAGGGACAGACACCTGGCCTGGCCTAACCCGCCCGTGTCCCCACTGAGGAAGCAGTTGAACAGGAAAAGGTCTGCAGGATCATGTTGACAGACAAACACCACGTGAGCGGTAAACAAGAGACACATGTTCATGTTAGTCACCCAGGTTACTCTCATTGTTTCCATCTGGAATAACAAGAAGAAGAGGAAGAAAAAAAAAAAGATGCTTTTGCAATAACATTCCCGACGCATTCGGCAACATAAATTCAGGGCGCAGATTCGCAACGTTGTTCCTCGTGTTCATTTAGCGAGGCGTTGAAAGGCTCTTTACATCCCCAGTTCACTGGTCGTCGTTGCCGCGCCGACCACTTGGTCAGACGTGCTGGGGCGTGTTTGGCCTCTCAGTCCAGGTATGCGTGCACTCAGAACACACAGGCCTGCTACACGTCCTAATACTGTACAACCAGAAGTACTGCAGAGCAAATATTTTTAAAAGTTATATTTACACCCTTGTACCATCCTACACAAATAATATGATTTATCCCGACATAACATGTCTTAGAGCTGAAGAATACAGGGGCATTAAACGCTTCTACACTGCAAAACAGTACGTTTATGGAAAACAATAAACAAGGTAAAAACAAACCCGTGTCTATAATAATCAAGTATGAAATAAATGGACGTTAATCAGGGGTATAAAGGGCAGTGTGCATACATATAAATAATTTTGAGTCACAGTGACCTGGCTTATGAATTCCGCTTGACCACATAAATCATTAGCGCCATCTAAAGCCCCCCCCCCACCACCACCCCACCCCCCCCCCCTCCTCCTCCCCCGCCACCGTAGTCAGCAGTCAAGAGAAGCACTACTGACTGCCTTACTGGGCACAAATAGTGACATCACCGGAACGCAGCGAAAAACAAACTAGGCCACAGCTGTTCAGCTCTGTGGGCTACGAATTAGACTCAATGTGTCACAAGGCATCAGATCAGGCGAGAGGACTATGGAGATGAGCACGGGAGCCCGTCTCCGGCGGACTGGGCCCTCGTTCTCTCTGCCCGTGTCACTTCATGCTTGTTGGGCTCGTTCAGCTTTCTCCCCTCAGTGAGAGACACTGATTTTATGCTAATCTGCACAAGACGAGGGGGGAATAAGGGGACGGAGGAAGTATTGAGTGGAATGGATGAATTATGGAAGCGCGTGAATTATAAATGGCCCTGTTCACCCAGACGAGAGGAGGATGAGAGGGGGAGGATGACGGAAGTGGAGCGACTTGGGACACGAGAGATCTGCCACATAGAAATAATACCCAAGTTACCACATCTATTTCCATTTATCACAGCATCGATTCATTATTATGAGGACCCCTTTGGGATTGTTAGCATTGCTAAGCAGTAGCTCTTAGTCCGTACCGGCTGAAGAGCCTTTCCATGGGAAATTCCCAAAGGTTCAATTTCAGGAAAATGACAACACCAGGATTTCAGACGCGCAACGCTTGGTAAAAACTTCTACGGTTCGGAAACTCTCGGCGTGAAACCTCTCCCTTACTCTCATCTGAGCAGACAAAGACTCCTGAACTCGGAGTGAAAGAATATGTACGAAAGTCAAGAGGACCAGGGGAGTACAAGGTCAGAGAGAGACAGGGAGGGACTTGAGGAAAGGAAAAAAGGGGGGGGGGGTGTGGGGGTGTGGTGAGAAAAGGGAGTGCCCCCCCCAAAGAGATTTTTCTTAGACCCCCACTTAGTGACTAGAGGACTAAAAATACCCCACTCATGTTCAGAAGGCTGGCTTTCCCAAACCAGCTCAATAATTCACAAGCAACACAGGGGGCAGGATTTCAGTAACCCAGCAGAGTACTGTACAATCGCAAAGAGAGACTGCAAACACAGCACATTGTGGCCAAAAGGATCATTACTGCCAGAAGAAAAAAAGAAGTCATTTTCATGTCACTGGGCAAGCCTCTGAACTCCACCACATCATAGCCCGTGATTCAAGTGTCAAAGGGGAACCTAGTTTTACAAAATACACCCTCTCAACCAAACTTGAAAACACTGGAATCCACAGTTCTTCAAAAGGCCTTAGCCACCAACTATTTGATGTATCAGGCATCCACCGAGCATCGCGACAGAACCAGTGGTAACCGATGTGCTTAAGTGATCACTCACATGTTAAATTCAGTTATCTTCCCTGTCATTGCGCTCACCATCTGGGTGTTTGGAGGGCTGAGCAGGAAGGGATGTGAGCCGGAGGGGAAGGCACATGGGGTCATCACCCTGACAGAGACCCGAGGCCTTACCCCCCAGATGGGGCGGGCGTGTTCAGACAGCCCCCCCCTCCCCAGCCCCACACTGTTTGTATTTGGTCTGGGAGACGCCGCACACCCACACCGCCCTGCAACCGGATCTGAGGGCCGGCCGGCCCCGTCACTCCTCACCCTGGTCCTGGGGGACATCCTGTCCGGCGGGGCCCCGCGAGGCACGGAGGGGATGCTCGGTCCCCCTGACCACTGGCCCCCCCACCCCCCACGAGCACACCAGGCCTGAGGGTACGCGCCCCCCCCCCCCATTCTGACACCCAACCCCGGAGCCTCCGAGGGAACTAACTTGGGGGAACGAAAGAGTGAAGTTCAAAGAGGTGAGGAGGGACACACCGACACAGGAGATCAAAGAGGCGCACCACCTCCATGACCACCCCTGCAATCTGAGACCCGCTGACCACGCAGGGCTGATCACACCCCCTCCAGCCCCCCAGGACTAGCCCTGTTCCCTTACCCCTCCAGCCCCCCAGAACTAGCCCTGTTCTCTTACCCCTCCAGCCCCCCAGGACTAGCCCTGTTCCCTTACCCCTCCAGCCCCCCAGAACTAGCCCTGTTCTCTTACCCCTCCAGCCCCCCAGGACTAGCCTTGTTCCCCTACCCCTCCAGCCCCCCAGGACTAGCCCTGTTCCCTTACCCCTCCAGCCCCCCAGGACTAGCCTTGTTCCCCTACCCCTCCAGCCCCCCAGGACTAGCCCTGTTCCCTTACCCCTCCAGCCCCCCAGGACTAGCCCTGTTCCCCTACCCCTCCAGCCCCCCAGAACTAGCCCTGTTCTCTTACCCCTCCAGCCCCCTATCTGCAAACATTCTCCTGAGAGCAAATAAAGATATGGCATTGGACGCTGGAAGAATGTTGCATTATCTTATACAAACACCAATATTTGTAGTTGATTCAGGCTAAAAGAAAGGCATTGAATTGTATCTTCGTCTGACATTTGGACATCCATTCATAACGTCCTTTGTCTATATTATTTTGTCATCTGTGGACTTACTATAAAACTCACATGACTGACACCACTGAAATGAGGAAAATATTTACAGAGAGCAGTGCAGAGGGTTGCATCTTAATGCTCACATGAGGGCTTTAATGCTGGCGCATTCATAACCCATGCTTCTTATCAGAGCTCTCTCAAACACTTGATGGAATTTGCCATTGCACAATGGACGGAAAAATACACTTCAAAGGCAAGAAGCATCTAATCTTCTCAAGTCTCCACACTGCGCCTTGGCTATGATAATAAGATCCTGCCTTTCCAGCCTTCTGGAGGATCTACACCGAGGACGAAGAGTTTCATCTCTTTCTGTTTCTCTCCCTCTCTTTTTCCCTCTCTCCCCGCTGTCTCTCACTCTTTCACACACACTCACGATGGCATGGGGGGGGGGTTTGCTGCAGTCTGAAAGCATCTCTGCAACTGCAGTGCTGCATAACTGTGGAACCCATCCCACTCTTATGTAAAAGCCCTATTTTGCAGCTGCACACATACACACACACACACACACAGTGTATATGCACAGCACAGTGACCTAGTTTTCCTGTTGCCCAAGAAGAGCCGGCATGACTCCCCGAGATCAGGCTCAGGACCGCCTGCGTTCAGGGGAGGGCCAGAGACGCAGAGCACAGCAGCTCACCGTCAGCACCTCCGCACACATTACTACTGTACTTGATCCTGCGGGGGGGGGGGCATTCATAGCCTCACATCAAAGGAAACCCACTCGCTAGCACAACACGCGTGCACGAGGTCTGTCCGTTACAGAGAGGTGAGACCGAGAGAGGTGAGACAGGGAGAGAGGCAAGACCGAGACAGAGGTGAGACCGAGAGAGGGGTGAGATAGGGAGAGATGGGTGAGACAGGGAGAGAGGTGAGACAGGGAGAGAGGGGTGAGACAGGGAGAGAGGGGTGAGACAGGAAGAGAGGTGAGACCGAGAGAGGGGTGAGACAGGGAGGTGAGACAAGCAAGTACAGGCTCCGCGCGTGTTATGTAAAGACGCGTGTATGAGTGACCACAGAGACGAGCCTTAAGGGTCCAGGTCTGTGTTTAGACTGGTGGAGGGCAGGTCGAGGACAGACCTGTCATCAGAGACATAGCTGCAGGATGTGCTTAGACCTCCCCCCTGGCCCTCCTCCCTCCATCCTTCCACCCCTCCATCCCTCCACCCACAATTAAGTCATTATACGCGGGAGTCTATGAGTGGTAAAGACATACACAGCACCACTTTATTCAAGAAAGTTACCCAGCTTAAACTCGACTTTCGGCGTTATCTCTGGATGCTGATATCCAAACCAGCCTCATCTCCAGCTTTACAACAGAGACGGGGACTGGGAAGACAGGAGCTCTCCACCGCTCATGCATCTGGGAGTTTAGACTGGAATCTCAGGCACGGCGTACGTCCACTTAAGAACAGATTTTCCCCGCACTCGCTGGCCAGGGAGAAATCCTCCGTCTGCCAATGCTCTCTCCTCTATCCCCTCCTCTCGTGGGCTCCTCTTATCACATCGTTAGACATTTCCACCTGTCTTTAATAGACCCCCGTCCATTCATTCAGGCGGGAAGCGTGCCCAAAACAAAAGGCGATGCCCCCACCCCCTCCGGTGTAGCGCGGTGCGCGGAACCCAGTGATGTTATCCAGGTCACAGTGATCTAATCAGGTGTGAATGAAAGCACTTGGCAGCCCTCCCGGACTCACTCTGTCGTCATCACTGGGGGAAGGAGGGGAGGCTGGTGGAGGGAGGAGAGGCTGGGGGAGGGAGGGGAGGCTGGGGGAGGGAGGGGAGGCTGGGGGAGGGAGGGGAGGCTGGGGGAGGGAGGGGAGGCTGGGGGAGGGAGGGGAGGCTGGGGGAGGGAGGAGAGGCTGGGGGAGGGAGGGGAGGCTGGGGGAGGGAGGGGAGGCTGGGGGAGGGAGGGGAGGCTGGGGGAGGGAGGAGAGGCTGGGGGAGGGAGGGGAGGCTGGGGGAGGGAGGAGAGGGGGAAGGAGACGCACAAAAACATACACCCACACAAAGGGAGGGGGGGGGTGCAGCGCATCATAAGACTAGACATGAGCCATTCAGTCTCTGTGGGATACCAAAGTCTAGCCTGCTTGCAGGGGGGCTATGATTATGAATATATACCTCCCAATCTTGTTTAAATGTGATGTATTTTAGCTTATTGGATTTAAACCATTGGAATCTATCATTATTGTGCAAGCGTGCAAGTTCAAGTTTCAGGAAGTCCTCTAAGGCATATAATTGTCAGACTGTTCTATTCGATCAAATTCACAAGCGATTTCCTTCATATGTGCTCAATATCCCCGAGCAGTTCACTTCTGTGTTCTGCATAGCTGGCATTGCTTCTGAGAAAAACTCAGAGAATGGTTTATTTTTTATTTTTTTCACCAGCAGTCCGTCACCCAAATAGTGGCCCCACCCAGGATGGCAACCTTCCAATAGAAAGAGGCTCTGCTTTCAATGGTGGGACAGCTGACCAATCAGACAGCATTAGCCCCTGGCTCTCCAACGCTCAGCCAATGGCTGGCCTTTCTCCTCCACACATGACTAAATGTGCTCCTGTCCATCAACTGGTTCATATATAGTTCATGCAAGAAAATGTGGAGCAGTTCAATAACTTGCATAGCCAAGCTCTTTTGTGTGTGTCTGTGTGTGCGTGTGCCTGTCGATGCGTGTCGCCGGGTGAGAGAAAGGGTTAGGGAGAGAGGGGCTGAAAGAGAAAGGGTGAGAAAGAGAGAGAGAGAGAGAGAGAGAGAGAGAGAAAGAGAGAGAGAGGTGGCGGTGCGAGTGGCAGGCAGAGAGATAGAGGGATTTGTAAGGCACTTGTATTTGCAAACGACTGGCCGAGTTCCCATTGGAAGCAGGCAGGGGATCACACAGAGACGCAGTGTGTCGGAGCGTGTGTGTCTGGTGGAGAGGGAGAGAGAGAGAGAGAGAGAGGGGAGGGAGGGGAGAAAGAGAGAGAGAGAGAAACGAAGAGGCGCCCGTTCCACTCATTTCCCCTCATTTCTACAGCAACTTTCCAGCGTGTGCACTTGAGGGAAGTTACTCCCCGGCTATGGAAGCTTTTGTTTTCTTTCTCTTTTTGTTCCCACGAGCGCGTCCTCCCCCCCCCCCCCCCCCCTTCAGAAAGGGGGGAGATGGAAGAAGAAAACAAATCGCATAATCGTCAGCTGTCCGTTAGGTGAGTATCGTTTTATTTGAAGTCCTTGTTCCCAGCGTCCGTTTCGTTGACTTGCTGTTGTGTAACAGTTCACCTCTGGCCAACTGTGTCAGTCTCTTCAGCATGAAGTCTGCATGCCTCTTTAAATAACACTCACACTCGGAACTTGTTCCACTTGCAACGAGCGGGATGTTACTGTTCTTTTCCTTTTGGTTGTGTGCCCCATTTTCTGAATGAGAATGTCATGTATTCATTTAGCACATACCGCATCTGTCCTTGTCGACCAACTGTGGCAACAAAGATTTGTAGGGAGACTTTTTCAATCTCCTTTTTGAAAGATTCTTTAGATAACGCAACTAGGAAAATGTGTGTAGTGTAGTACATCAGTGTTTGTTGTATGCCGTGTCGTCTTGTGAAGGGGTACGTGCTGGTACAGTTTGTCTACAACAGTGTGTGTGTGTACGAAACAGAGGGTCTGTGTGTGAGAGTTTTGAAAAGGATGTATGTATGAAAGAGAGAGAGAGACAGAGAGATTGTGTGCGGTGGACAAAGTGTGCAAAGTAGCCAAAAGTGTATGTGAGAGAGGAGGAGGAGGGGGGGGGGGGGGGTGTCTTCGTGTGCATGTGTGAGCGTCTGCGAGTGAGCGTCCATTCCTCTGTGTGTGTGTGTGTGTTTTGTAACGCTGGTCTCTGAGAATGCCGGCTGTGCCCAGTAGCAGTGTTTGGCTGGGGAGGAACTGAGCCAGACAGAGGACAAAAGAGAGTCCGGCCCATCCAGACAAGACAGGTCAGCCATTAGAGGCTGGAGGAGAAGACAGGTCAGCCAGCTGCTACAGGGACAGGGGGCGCTGGAGGGCGGGGGGGGACGGGACGCCTGGGGGTTAGAGGTGGCCATGCTTCACTTCGTGACCGGCCTCTCAAAGAGCGAGGCACCTCGTGTCTCCCCCCCCCCCCTCTCCCCTCTCTCCCCTCGCCGACTACTGTCGTGGGACGGTGTGTTTTTAGTGAGCCGGCGTGTATCAAGACGGTGTGAAGTAGTAATGAGAGAGGAGAACACAGCGCAGGAAATGGGAATAGGTTATATGAGCGGTGCTGAAAGAGGAAGGAGAAAGAGAGAACTGTTATTTGCAGAAAGGCTTGTCTGTCTGTGTGTGTGAGTGAGTGAGTGACTGAGTGAGTGTGTGCGCGCGCGTTTTTTTTTCTTTTCTGGCGAGTTGTGTGGGGGTCGGGGAGGTTGGAATGTATTGAGTGACAGGAAACGGCGGCCGTCCCTATCTTTTCTGTCGCGTCTGCGTTTGTCCAAAGCCCTTAATCCACTGCAAAAGCCGTCTGAGAGGGGGACTAGCGACACCAAAAACATCATTCAGATCACAGATGAACAAACCAGCAGAGCCACACTGAAAAACAACCCCCGCTACTACAAAGGCTTATGACAGCCAAAATAACAAAACAGTAAAAACAAACATCTAAAATAATCCCCGCAATGTACGAAAAAAGAAAAAAAAAGATATTAAATCAGTGCCACGAGGAACTGGTAGCAGCTCTGAAAAAGTCTATATATATATATACATCTTTCCAGTGGCATTGTTCAAACCAACCAGGGCTCTGGAGAACGTCAACAGAAGAGAATACTTCAGTGAGCCCGTGTGTGCCACATCCCCGAGACTCCGACTGCCTGAATAGGAGCGAGGCGCTGAAAGGGCCCGAGTACACGTCGTCCTGAGAGATGCCTTAACATGTAGAGTCTTGTTGCTCTGATACACATCTCAGTGTAGCCACCAGGGACATCTGACTACCAGAAGACAAACTCAATAACCCCCTTTAAGAAAGCACGAGAGCGAGAGGGGCTCAATTTGAGCCCACCGATGAACAGGAATTCGGTCTAAAAAACTAGTTAGCTTCACATCACTAACTTGTTAGCTGATAATAAATCAAATGCGGGGGGGGGGGGGGACATAAAACTTGTTGAACTTTTGAAAATCAGAGTCTCTGTGCTTTGGGTGAGTGATTCAGAAACAGTGACAGAAAGAGAGATAGAGAGATAGAGAGAGAGAGACCAAGAGAAAAAGAGGGGGAGGCTTGTGTAACGTGGCCTCTGGCCCCCCGAGCCTGCCCTGTGCGGGGTCTGGACTTTGCTCCCTGGCTGGGGAGCTGCTCCCTGCTCCCTCCCCTCCTCTCCTCTCTACCTGAATTTGAATAGAAACCAGACAGAGATTCCCCCTCTCTGTCACCACTCCCCGCGCTGGACAATGAGGATTTGTTAGCGCTCAGCCGCGAGCCTGCTGACACAATGCCTATAGCCGCGCAGCCTTAGCCCTGCCCCAGCCTAGCCCTGCAGAGAGCACACAGCACAGAGCAGAGAGCAGAGTGGGGCAGGGCGGCAGCAGGGGGGCTGCGGGGGGGCTGCGGGGGTGGGATTAGCAGACAAGAGCTCAGGGTAGGGGGATGGGGGTTGAAATAGACAGGAAATTACTGCCTTTGATGAGGCAACAGCAGATTCGCACTGGCTAAACGGGCTGCGGTGGCTCCTACAGGGCCCCTTGCAGCACCGTAAAAACCTGCTGGAGCAGAAAATGTCACAACACTTCAAGGCCCAGTGTGTCACCTCCTCACGGCAATGATGGGGCTGTTAAGACCTTACGCAGGTGCTGGCCAAACACTCGCAAAATGGCTTCAGAGCATTCCTCTCTCGCCCACATCGTGTTAGCCTCAAGTCCGGGCCGACCCATTTCTCCTCAGCGGAGAGCATAATGCTGGGAGGCAGCACACTCCAGGGTCAAATTTAGAAATTCTGCATAAACATTTTCCAACCCATGAGAGCGTGGAAATGTCTGCAACCAATGTGGCCATTACATCAAAGCAACAAGAGCAGAGATGATAAGATACATATAGCGGTATAATCAGAATTCTGCATGCTTTCAACGAACAGCAATTTGTCCCATTAAGTGTAACGGAAACCAACTGCCTACTTTCCCCGTTTCCCTAAAAGAATATCTTGCCTTGAGACAAATTTGATCGGAAGGAACACGATGCTCGACAACCAATTATTACCATCCTCCATTTTATAGAGGTTCTGTCACGGTTTCACTAGGGACCCGAACTAAAAGAAAAAAAAAGACTTTATGACTATATCTGAGTACAGTGAACGACACAGGAACAGGACCTAATGTATTCCACGGCGCGCGCTCGGGCTCGCGTGGCCCCCGTGCCCTGTGGTGAAACAGAGTGGGTAATGTGTGTTTGTGTGCTCACTGAATATCAGGGTCGATTAGAGAGCCCCGTCTGGCAGCGCTGGAGCAGATTAGACAGGAGCAGCAGATCCAGGCCGCAGGCTGGTCATCTGCCTCTCTGACCCACATCGCTCTGATGTACACGTCACTTCCCATTACCCTGACAATCAGAGCCCACATCAGCTGAGCGCATGGCCCCCATGTGCGTACCCTCCCCGCGGGCGAGCCCGCTCTCCTCCCCCACCGCTGCCCTCAGAATGTGGGCATGACTGCACTAGAACCAGGCTGGACCTCGACGAGGGCTCGCTTCCCCCCGCGTCTCCGGTCCAGGCCCGCTCCGTGGGTTCCTTCCCCCCCCCCGCGCTAGGTCCGAGCGTGTGCGCGTTGGAGGCCTGGAGCGTCGGCCCCTGCAGCTGTCTGCCAGAGCCAGGTCTGTGATAATTGGCAGCTCCGGAGTGAAAAGCAGGCTCAGCAACAGATAAGGGCCTGTGTGGAAAAGCTCTATAATCAGCGTGGATTAGCAGACGATAAATCATGGGGTTCACACAAGTATGCTGTCAGTGCTGTGAGAGAGAGAGAGAGGGAGGGAACGAGAGAGAGAGAGAGAGAGAGAGAGAGAGAGAGAGAGAGAGAGAGAGAGAGAGAGAGAGAGAGAGAGAGAGAGAGAGAGAGAGAGAGAGAGAGAGAGAGAGAGAGAGAGAGAAATAGACTGAAAAAGAGAGAGAGGGCAGGGGGGGTAGAGGTGTGAAAGAGTGTGGAGAAGAGACCGGAAATTTCCCAAATAAAAATACAATATTGCTGTCTCCCAGGTCAGTGATGAGGTAAGATGAAGAGAGAGAGGGAGAGAGACGGTAGGGAGGGAGGGAGAGAGGGATGGAGTGCGAGAAATGAAAAGGGGAGAGAAATTAAAGGCTCTGCCAACACTCCCAGCTAATACAATCTTCTGCCTGTCAGATTACCTTCTTTAATCCAGAAAGGTTTAACGCCTCTTAGAAACGTGAAAGAAGACATGAGTTCAGTCGAGATTTCCTGAGCCAGGGAGGAGGGAAAAAAACTGCCTGAGAGGAAGGTTTCATCTCTGAGCAACTCTAAATCACAGCTCCCAACTCCGCTGCACTGGCTCGCGGAAACACCTGGACCCATGTCCTCACTAATGCCTGCCTCTCAACTCATCACCTCAGTACCACGTCCATCATCATCAGCATGAACGTCGCCGGCAACATTAGCATGAGCGATGTTTACGGACTGAGTGTGTTGTATGTGATTTATAGAGGGGGCCCTGAGACTGAACTCAGAGTATAGGGACTTTCGACAGAAACGCGTACAGCCTCCCCTTCGGTTGGTTCCCGTCCTACACGGAGGCACCGTTTCCGCCGAGGGACTTGGCGCGGCTGCCGGTAACTGCCATACGGCAGCGCGGCGCAGGGAGCAGAGGAAAGGTCGATCTAAATTCAGGTCTTTCCCATGCTGGCTCACCCCACTGGGTCCCACTGATAACGGAAATATGAAATCAGCACTGCTGCTGCTGCCTGTGCCCCCCCCCCCCCCCCTCCCTCCACCCCTCCCTCGACCCCCCACACCCCCCTGATCCTGTGCTATTTCTAAATCTCTCCATATGAGACATCTCTCCTTTGCTCCCCCTGCGGAGGAGAGAGGGTGGGGGTTGGGGGGATAAAGGAGGGGGGGGTGGGGGTTATGGGGTGCAGTGATGGCGGCCCACTGCATGCCTTATTTATTGTGATCCGGAGTGCAGCGAGTGCAAACACTCAGCATAGGAGGAGGGCTAATCCCTGGGGCTGAGATGATGCCATGACTGCACTGCGTCTACAAGGGAGATTAAACGCTGGATTATGCGCCATAAACAAGGGTTGTATAACCTTTTGTTTGAGTTGGCGAGGAGGACATATTCATATTTGTATATGGATAAATATTTCGGTTGGGTCTTAATGACTTAATTTAATGAGGCCTTTCAACAACAAAAAACTGTACTGAACATTTCGTTGTAAGGATATCAAAGTGGGGAGATAGTTTGGAAGGATATTGTTGTGAGTAGTCCCAATGCTAGTGTTTAAAACGGCCTGTGGGTTTGACCTATAGAGGAGACCGTTTGAGACAAATGTGACAGAAGCAGACACCACAGAAATGTCACGGCTAAATCCTACAGACACCCTCAAAAGGTTCCAACTCTTTTTAGTCAGCTTTCACGACTCAGCCGCGAAAAAAGAGACGGAGAATGAATATTCATCGGCGTAAACACTTCTGACTGAAATGAGTGACATATTCTGAACCCGTGTCCTGAACTTGTAAGTAGATCACTCCTCCAGAGCCAGCCTGCCATGACAGACCGAGTCCAGAGAATCTCCCCGGGTTCAAAGGTACACAGGGAACGGAATAAACGAGAGCTCAGCCGAGGTCCACAAAGAGAGAAGGAATCTGTGAGATTAAACCCCAGTCAATCAATGCCACCAAATAGATCATTCTACTCAAAGTTCTCCCGGAATTCTGCAATGGAGGTATTAGGAGAGAGAGAAAGAGCCAGATTGAGAGAGAGAATAAATCCTGTCATATAGACTAAACCTTTAGTAAGGTCTGACTTAGCTGAGAGTGCCATCTCTCATCTCACACTCTTACGCCGGGCCCTTCACTGACCCAGGTGAGTGAGGTAGAGTCTCTCCCACCTGGCACAATGGAGTCAGCTAGCGGCGTTACCGTGGCGGCATTCTGGCGTTGGAGATGACAAACGACTCTGGCACGTTCCGCGATCGTTGGAAACCAAATCCCACCCCGAGCGCTGGCAGTGCCGTGACCGTGGCACGTGGAGGAGGAAGCTGTCTGGAGAGGCCGGCTGGCTGGCTGGCCGAGCGGGCCCTGGCTCTCAGCCTGGGAGAGCTCTCCCAGCGGAGGAGGAGGCCCTCTCCGAGAGGCCCCGAGGTGGTCCACCTGAGCCCTTGTCACACTCCGCAGCACGGCATATGTTGCTTCTTCAAACATCGGCTCCGCGTGCCACGACTCGACGCTGCCCTGCGTGCCACGTGCCTTAAAGTTCCGACAGGGTATCGAACAACTTCGCCGAACGAGTGGCAATCTCATTAAAAGCTAGTTATTTTTGCCAATGTTATCATGTCACAGCAGTCTGATTTGACATTAAGCTTCGGATCTGACTGACATCGTAATTATGGAACATTTGTTGAGTTGGATTGAGCTTGCTCACAAAACTGACAGCTAGAAATTATTTACGTCATGATATCCTAACTATTTACATCTCAAATAATTGATTTGAGATGAAGCGAGACCATCACAGTGTGTGCTGTAATAGAAGAGTGTGTGTGTCTGTGTGACGTGAGCATGTGTTCAGAGACTCCCAGCAAAGTATTTTCGACTTGGCATCCTGACCACGTTTTGGAGTGTCAGGTTAAGTGCGGGGCGTTGTGTGTGAGAGGACCCTCGTTCACATTCCAACCGTCACGAGATACGGCAACACATCAACCTTTATACTCGTTCCAAGTCGATCACGGCAAAATCACCAGCTTTATTTTTCTCCTCTCCCGATGGATTCTCATGATGGCACCTCTCACAGACGGGTCTGCCTCGGCTTCTCGGTGCCAGCGAGGCACGGCGTGCCTGTTTATGGACTGTGGCAGCCTGACGTCAACAGTCAGACAGTACACTGTGTGCCTTCTCATTGTCTGACCTCTGGAATGTGCTAACGGTGCAGGGTTCACACTGGTTTAGTGACAGACTCGCATTCTGCTCCGGGTCGCTCGTCTCCAAGCCAGTCTCGCTCGCACGCATTCTTCCCTCGCGGTTTGCGACTGAGTCGCAACACTTGTCACGTACACAAAAGTGAATACTCCCAAATGTGGAGAGTGAAAAAGTATAAGTATTTAATATTCTCCAAGTATTCAGACTATGTGTGTTAATACGATGGCTTCCTGAGAATTATGAGTACTATGGCTTCCTGCGAATTAGGAGCAGAGAGGAGGAAGAGGATCCATTCGAGAGAGAGAGAGAGAGAGAGAGAGAGAGAGAGAGAGAGAGAGAGAGAGAGAGAGAGAGAGAGAGAGAGAGAGAGAGAGAGAGAGAGAGAGAGAGAGAGATTCTAGAATGAAAAGGCCCTGTGTGTTTGGGGCAGGGAGCCAAAGTGAACAAGGGCCAAAACAAGAAAACCAGTGACCCTCAAGTCGAGGGTAATCATAGAGACCGGGACCCAATCTGACCAGGCTGGAAAAACTAAAGGGTGTTTACCTGGAGCGGAAAAGCGAGAGGATCACCATATTTAGAGAGAGAGAAAAGTCAACAAATTATAGGAATTCAACTGCCATGAGTGTGAGCGACATGACAGCAGAGTTCTGCCGTAAGGGAGAAGCGAATCTCTTCCGCAGTCAGTGAACTGAAAGTAAGGACAGCCATGTCTCCATCAGCTTCACCTTCACCCATCAAAGCAACAACATGGCTAGAAGGCTCCTCTGGATGATGTGCCTATAGGTTTAGTCATACACTAGAGAAGCCCCAAATCTGGGAACCCATTCTATCGTGCTTGTTGGAAATAACAGCAGCAGGAAGCTGGTAATCCCTAGTTCTGCGTTGGGACATCATTTGAAACAGCCAGAAAATATATCTCTATAATTAGGCCGACTTCATGCCTTAATATTCTAACCAGAAGTCTGTATTCCCCACCCATCCTTAATCCCACATTTGTGTGCCAAAGTGTAAAAAAGAACAAAAGAAAAAGTGTGTTCCAAATCCCCTCTGCATGTTCCACAGTTAGGAGCATCAGCCAAATGGGAGAGTGCATTAATAAAACATGACTGCATGATTTTTTCCAACCTCAAAGACGCTAACACAGGAAGATGCATCCCCAGCGCAGTGGCTGGGGTTCAGCGCTGGGTAAAGGGAGCAGTCGTCTAACTAGCTCCGATGCGGGCGCTAGGCTACGGGGGCTAGGCTGCAGGGCGCACCAGTGCGCTGTGATCCCGCTTCTGCTCAGCGTTTGCCGAGGATTGATTGGCATGCTGTTTTGTCATTTATTCATGGGCTTGCTTTCTTCTTCTGTTTCTCCTACAGCTGCCTGGGATGGGCGGAGTGTGTGTGTGTGTGTGTGTGTGTGTGTGAGAGAGGAAATGTGAGGACATCACTGGGGGAGAGAAGAGCAGGAACTGGAAGCTTGGCAAGGTGAGAGTCTTGTTAGCAGGCTTTTCGCCCCAGCAGAGGAAAATAGATAATAGTATTCACCAAAGCCACAGGACCTAGACTATTTCAGGAAACCCCAAACCACGGCTCTCCACCTCTCCTGGCTTCCTATCCACGTCATTAGGGACTCAACGTCAACATGGGTGGTAACAAAACTTGGCAGCGACAAACTCGTTGTGGGCCAAGAGAGAGGAGCACATTACTTTATATAGCTGCTGGGCTAAAAACTGCATTTCAAAAGTGGTGTGGAGACGAACCCAGCTGAACACGAGCTGGGACGGCCGACCGGCAGAGGCCGTGCTCCCCTGGTGCCCTCGGTGAACATTCAACGCTGTCGGTGAGTTTGAGCCACTGTCCAAAACCATCGACCGTTGACTGTACCCCGAGGGCCACCACAGTGCAGCCACCAGGCAGCCAAATAGACTGTACCCCACAAGCACCCCCCCCCACACACACACACACACCCCACCCTAGCACCCAGCTGAAGAGGAGACAAGACCCCCCACAGAGAGAGGACCTCTGCCTGCTCAGCCTCCGTCAGTGCCCGGGCCGGCGCCAACACACACCCGAGGCCCAACTCTTAAGGCTGCAATAAACATTCATTGCTGTCGGTGGGTTTACATGAGAACAACTCACTGATCAATGAATGCAGACTGCGGTACAAACACCTCGAGGCCTCGACTGAAGCTAGGAGGTACGAGAGGGACCACAGATGAGTCACTGAAGAAGCTCTCTCTACCCAGATGTACGGAGCTTAGCAACAACTCTGCAAACCCACATGACCTTACCATTAAACATCATCCGACTTTGTTTTGTAATGGTGTCTGATACCGTGGTACTGATATGGTTTGACCATAGTTATTAATGACCCGTCGACACATGATCCTTTTGACACGCACGGTATATTTGTGTACAGGAAATGCAATACATAAAGATGACGTGTAAATAGGTCAAAACATTTGCAAAACAGGGGAACGATGTTAACTGTTATGTGTGAGGGTATCATCGATAGTTTTTCAAAGGGTTATGTTTTTTCGAAGTGAAACAGGGAGTCCCAGAGTGGGGCTGTCTGATGGGGCAGCTGCAGGGTGCAGACCACAGCGCTCCCCACACAGCTGGGAGTGTTCAGCCTTTCACCGTGCCAAAACAATACAGCCTGAAATAGGAGTTTCAACTCAGCAAATTCACTGTGGCAAGAACAATCACAGGGGTGAAGCAGAGCAACACGTTTTCACACAAACTTTCAGATTTGGTTCAAGTGGACCTTCTCAAATAAAACTGAAACAATCTGCGAGCCTGATTCTTGGAAAGTTAATTTCCCCTTCGCTGTCGGTAATTGGAGGAGATACAGACATATGGAAATCATTTCACAGTAATTGCCCTGTAGGGTTATGTTAACATTCTGGGGAATTTCAAGCACATTGACATTCTCCAGTCAAGCCAGACCTAAAGCATGTTTTATCATTTATTTACAGTGGGAAGTGTCTGACAGAGCTGTACGAACCAGCCAGGGTCATCTGTCTTTAAACTGATAAACTGTGTTCTGTTATTTCACCAGGGAATATCACCGCAATACAATCCACGTGTATCTGATATCAGTTTGGTGAAAATCATTAAACGTTTCTCTCCTACATATTTTAGATGCCTATTCTTTGCTCGTTGTCCTATCTCTATGACTATTCTCTCTGTGAATAGGAGTATTTCTGAAAAACCCTCTTTAGATGATGTCAACCTAGGAGGTGCTAGGAGACGAGCTAGGGTGTTTGTGACACGCAACACTGGAAGTCGGACTCGCTCAAAGCCCGGCTTGTTTATCCCCAAAGGAGTTGGGCTTTGTCATCGCCACACACAGTGAAGTTATAGGCACTGACACAGGGAACAGCATGACCCACTTCTGGATGACCTGGAAACACTCCGCGGGCTTGACCCCCCCCAGCCTCACGCCAACGCGAGTCGCATCAAAGCGGAGGAGAAAAACGGCGAATCGAATCTGGTCATAAATTATTAAAAGTCCAGATGAAGAGAATGCGCGTCGGCCAGAGCGCTAAAGCTTCCAGCACACACGCCGTTACAGCTAAGTCAAATAGCAGGCGCGCACAGCCAAAGAGAAATGACATAAATCAAAGAGTGCATACAGCACCGTTCGAGCACAAATGGAAAGGGAAAAAATTCCCTCCCCCCTACATACAGTTACAGCATCTGTCACCGCTTAATGTAAATCAATGCCCCTTCATGCATGAGTACGATTGGACGGGATTAAAAGGAGGACTCTTAAAAAACACTGGTAAGAGAGCCTGGGTTTGGAAAAATGGCCGAGATGTGAGGATCAATGACTTTTTGAACACAAGTTTTGAAGTTAGCTCAGTTTATGTGAGGACAAAGGAAAAGCATGTGCTGGGTTTCAGCCAAGTACTTCCATATGAATGTTGAGTTCATAGAGTCCAAGAATGACTGCATGTGGGAGCCATGCATCCTGTGGAAGAAACGACAAATGGCTGCTGCCCCCTTGTGGTTATTACTCCACACTACAACGGGGTGGACCGCTTCGCAGCAACATTTTCTAAACGGGCAGGTCAGGCAACAGAGAAAAGCCCAGAGACGTACCAATCAATGCATTGAATCATGGTGACAATAAAAGTATGCGCATGTGCTATTGGTATACCTAACCAAATCTGTGAGAGAACACACCCCAATTGCCCTTACTGTAACACGGTACTTTACGACCAATTCAACCTTCTTAGAGCAAAGGCCTAGGCCTTATCCAGCTCCAGTGAATAGATAGCTGGTAATGATTGACCACGAGACAGAGGCAAACACTAAGCCCCTGATAACCTCACAAATGCCTCGGTGAGCAGTGATTGGTCAGCTGTGACCACTGAGCAGGGGTGTGTGGGAGGGCTGTAGGCCCTGGGCCAGGTCATACTGAAGGTGATCAAGGGGAGGAGCCATCACTGCTGCTGTGAGTGACAGTTGAGATCCTCCTATAGACAGCCTACTATACAGTTTCCAGTGGTCTTGAGTTCCCTCTGCTTTGCATTCAGTCTGATGTAAAACAGACTTTGTATTTACATTCATTTTAGTCACATGATTTCAGAAATGCAAACTGTATAAAATACGTAAATTATATTAAAAGGGTTCAGCTCTGTGCTTCTAAACTGATGTAACAGTTGCTGTTTCACAGGGAGCCTGTGGAGTCGACTACACAGACAGACAGCAGGTAGAGAATCCTTCCATTCAACGTGCCACTTTCTGTTTTCGGGGCAACTCTTGAGTGTCAACATTAAAACTTTGTCTACTCAGTAGAGTTGAAAACAGCTGTTGCAAACTCAGCTATTTGACCTCTGACCTGTGTTTTGGTCGCTGAATGGGGGTCTCTGGATTCCCAGCCCTGTCATAGTATTTACAAGCTAGGGGAGCCCTGGTTGCCCACCCCCCCTCCCCCCTCCACCTTCTCCAGCCCCTTGACCCCCAAATCACCCTTGCCCACTCCGTGCACTTAGGCATCCTGGGAGGAGAATAAGCCAAGGGAGAGCTCTGGTAACCCTGATCCCGCCTCCTCAAGTTTACAACCCAATCAGCCTCAGCCTCATAAATCTATGCCTCCTCCTTCACCAGGGCAACAATGCCAGCCTTTCTCTGGTGCGCAGGTTTAATAGTTCCCCCAAGCTTCCTTCCAGTTATTACAGACTCCCACAGGTTTATAGAGGCCTGGACACAGAGGCTGCTGAGAAAGTCCAGTCCAGCAGAGCGCTGCACACAATCAGGTCAGCATGGAGTCACCGCGGGGTCACAGAGGGTCAGGAGGGTCTGAACTGATACTAACCTCTGACCTCTGTGCTGTGCCACCTGGCACTGCACTCAGGGCAAAGAGGAGCCAAAGTGAACTTCGCCTGAACCTGGACCTGAACATTGGAGCCCCCCCCCCCGCCCCCCCCCCCGCCCCCCCCCACCCTCAAGGCTCTGCCCCGCCCCTTTCCAGCAGCCAGCAGCCCAGCTGAGAGAGGGATTGAACCAGCAGTCAGTAGAACTACAGAACAAACACAAACACTGTGGGAGGAAATGCCACTGAGACCAAAGGACACTATCAAACTATCAAACTCAATGAATTCCAGATGTGAAATTACAATTCAGTAGATGTTTTTGAAGGAGACATTTTTCGTACATAAATTATGCAGTCGTCATAAATGGTTTTACCCAAGAGCCACCAAGTGGTCGTATAATAGGATGTGATTGATGCTGTCTGGAGAGAAAAAAAACACTGCCCTCTAGTGGACTTTATGAGTAACAAAAGTGTCATTTTAGTCACCACCAGACAGTGATCTTTAAGCAAGATTCACTGCCATCTAGTGCAAAGGGCCAAACTGCAGGCGTGGGGTGAATGAGGGCATCTTAAAACATTTATATATGTAATGCTAAAGCTTAAGATTACAAATTCATAATTACACAATGTATTCATGTACTCATTCAGCCTTTAATCATGTATAAATGTAATTGCTGATGCTTTAAAAACAAGTTTGATCTAAATGTTACTCTTGGCCTAAGTGTCGTTATTGTCTTTGATAGAACACATAACTATTTGACCACGGTGAAAATGTCTTTAGATTTACCTTGTAAAAGCATCTTCTCACTGAACACAGACGCAGCTGAAGGTGAGCAAGTAACAACACGGGCAACTGTCGATGTCAAGTTAATAAAGTTACAACGATACCGCCATGTGCTAATGCGAATGACTGGCGCTAAATGCTATCTTGCAGGGAGTGAACTTATAGGATCGACTTACCCATCCCATCATTCTGTTCGCCTTCTAGTGAGTGGTCAGCATAGAAGCCTGGAAGACAAAAGGGGGACATTTTGGGCCATGAGTGAAAGCGATAGAGAGATCATTTACAGTAGTTAAGAGGTCTGGCTGAGGCTACCGATCCATCATGTTGACTTAGCAGAGAGACCCAGTCAGGGACGAGGGCTGGACCCCCCCCCCCTCGCCATCTGTGCTGTGAACTGGGTCCATACTGGACGTCTGTCCGCTTCTTATTTACACACACACACACACACACACACGTGCTGGCGGGGCGGGCGGGTGTTCAAACACACGAGTGTGTGGAGTGCCCTGGCTGTGTATCAGTTGCCTCCCACCCTGGTCGGCACGCCGCCCTGATATCAACAGCTGGGGACCCCTGACCCGGCACACGCCAGGCCGCCCACACCCCACACCGGCATATGTTCTCCCCGGAGGATACAGCCCGTGCCAGGACACACACACACACAATCCCCCCCAACTCCCACCCCCCCCCCCCCCCCCACACACACACACACACAATGTGCCCCTGTGCTTATGACACTGTGTGCTCCCAGCTTCTTCACACTGATATCACAAGCCTACAAATGGGTCGGTAATTGCTCGGAAAACATTCTCACAAAAGGCAAAGATTATCCCTATCTGAAATCAAGACGCCGAAAAAAATCATCGGCGTTTCAGCTAATAATGGGCTAAGACCCCGGAGAGAGAAGAATGAAACTCCAGTGTGTGGTCTGCTCTCGCTAATCCTCCTGACGGCCGATTGGCCATTACAGCCCGGGGCAGGGAGGGCTTCCAGGGGTAGGCTGGTCTTCTGGAGGATCCTCTGCTGCAGTCCTTTGTGTGTTGTCAAAGAAGGGCTGCATCTTTAACCTTTCACCCCTAAAACCCTCCACAGCCTCCAGCGCAATCAGCTCGCAATCAAAACAGCATACTGGTCCTTGTTTGGTTTCTCTATCCCCCTACTGGGACAGGATAAGAGGGTATGCGTGCTCGCTGATGCATTCACTTCAGCGGTCTGGATACTGTAAGTCTTCTGTCGAGAGCAGCTTCTGGCGGGGTCGGGGGTGTTAGGCGACACCTCAAAGGGAACGGGGCCAACTTGAGTGACCAAGAAGCCCAGCTATCGAGAATACGTCAAAACATTTCTTCCCGTACTGTACGACGATGTAAAGCCAAAGCGGTAGAAAAAAAATATCAACCGTATACCATTCCACATTCCTTTCCACAGAGCCATATGGCGAGGTTGGCGGTGCGAGGCCCCAGTGCAGGGGTTCAAACACAATACACATGCAACAAAGTGTAGCTTTGGATGTACAGCAAGTCCCCGGCACACCCCCACCCATTAGCGCGGCCCCTCGTGTCAGTTTGGAACCATCTCGGAACACTTGGGGCCCCCATCGAAAAACCCTCATCAGGCCCCTACATCAGTCCATCACTGTCCCAGATCGTCTGTCCCAGATGGCCAGTGTTCCGCTTGGCCAGCGGAGGGGCACACCAGCCTGTCACCGGAGTAGAGTGGCCTCTACCTGTCAGCCTGGCCTTATCTTACCACCAAGCCCTGCCACATCTATCACATGTCACACTGGGAGGCCTGGCCAAGAATGAAGCCAGGAGAAAGGAGGGGAGGGGGGGTGGGGTTGGGGTAGAAGAAAGTGAGGGAAGGAAGGAAGGAGGGAAGCAAGGAAGGAGGGAAGGGAGAAACAAGAAGTTCCGACGGTTGCCTGTTGAAAAGAATGCGCTCTCTCAAGCTGAATGGTGATTGGCAGTTACAGTGCTCCCCTCCCCCTCCCTTCCCCTCTAGACAGTGACTGAAGATTGATGGGAAGAGGCAGAGACAGATACATCATTGTTTTCACGACAATACAGGACTAAATGAATCACCTGCTATGAGAAGCCACAGTTGAACCGCCCCTGGGCAGAAGTGCCAAAGACAACCTTTTCCTACAGACACAACAGAGCATGTCTTGGGGAGTTTCAAAGATAAGTGTCACTCTGCGCTATGAAAAGCCTGAAACGGCAGATGGAAGGCTATATCCGTGTGGCGGGGGAGCACACAGCCTAGCACTGTTACCTGATATTAGTCCTGATCCTAGGCCTGGATCGCCTCACATTAGGCGGGTCACTGCTTTTGTACCAGGGGTGGTTCAGCTACGGTAGTTTTACTGGGGTGGGTCCTTAGTGCCTCATGCTGGAGGTCCATTCTACCTGACTTCTTAATGTGGGTGTTAATTAATTGACTGGAGTGCTACCTGAACATGATCCCAAGTACCCAAGGGAGTTCTCCATTTGTCTTCTTCCGCTTCCAACCACAGGCCAACGTTTCTCTCTGACCTCTCCTCAAGAAGACAGAGGGGATTGTGGACTTGGCATAGAGCATAATTAGCCGTCTCAGTCAAAGGCGAAGGCCACCTCGCCATTCACCGTGGTGGATTTTCCCTAAGTGACAGATTGTGGGCAAAAACAAGGGTGCGCGCTCGCTCCACAGGCTGCGACGTGGCCAATCCTTTTGACCTCCACACCTGACCCCTGACCCGGCCATGTAACATCACGCAGCACAATGTCGACTCTGTCCCCTCCTCTGTTCCTGGCTAACAATGCATGCTGCCCCGACTCGCTGACAGCTCTCTCTTCGGCCTGCTCTTCCCGACGGGGCCTCAAGTTCACTACGGCGTCCTGTACTCTGCCCTGAGCCCTCGGTCTCAACCACAGGCTCTTCTCTATACTCTACTAAGACACTGAGAAAGAACATATCCATATCCTCATTGCAAAACACTGCCTTCTGGATGTTCGCGGGACAATAATCCCTCAAACCTTTCCCCCCACGTTTACATTTTCACAAGCGTCTAGTGGAAAGAAAATGAAGTCACGTTGATTGAGATGTGAAGCTGATGTCTCTATCTGGGGGGATTGTGAGAGTCTGAGCAGAGGGTCAAGCCCTGGTCAGAGAGAGAGGGGAGGGGCTTCCTCACCACTGCTTGACACGCTCAAAGGATCCAACTTCCCTTTCATCATAACAGGGGTCGGGGTTTTACTACCTCTGAGCTGGATTGCGTGGGCGCACACACACACACACACACACACAGCACAAACACATTCACAGGGCGAAAGGGCATCTTAAAATAATCATCGCGCAAAGACAAATTAACGGCTGAGACATTAAGGAGTGCGCTTGTGACTTTTTACTTCAGATTCTCATCCAAGTTTGTAGTGTAGAATGTCTAGCTAGCTGGGCAAACTGGCTGTGTCGTGAGGTAATGGGAAGGTTCACAGAAGGAGGTTCGAAAATTGTTAGCGGATCCCTGTTAAAATAGTCATTGGGCATGGGACTGTGTATCTTTGCTGTTGACTGTGAAATTACTGTGGTGTCAGAGGCAGATATTTACTTGGCTATACTAAATCTATGAGTTTGGCCTGATGATTCTTTCAGAACCAATAACCTCTGAACAACGCAAAAAAAGGACCCTTTTCTCACAGAGGACAGACCTTAGCAGTCAAAAACTGACACATTTTTGGGATACTCTATCAAGGGGCAATTTCTAAAAGCGATAAAGACAACTCACGAATCTGAAGGAAAAAGCCATTGCTTTTTAACAGCCGTTAACAACGACATCCTCTGGTTCGGTGAGACACACTTCCACAGGAAGGACATTACTTCTCTACATACCAAGTTCGGTGCTTTACAGCCTCCTGTAAACTCATCCTCCACCCAAATTCAAACTCAAATTGAAGACATTTATGGCTCTTGGCTGGCTAAAGTGTTGAATATCACAGAGCCCTGACAAAAGCCTGTCCCTGGGCTAACAGACCAGCGGTGTCACTGTACCAACTGCCTGGAAGCACTTACTGTACGGGCTCCCCACAAAACACACTTAACGACCCCCTCTCACCAACCCCACTACATCTCAATCCCAGCTGTTAAGTCCCCCTGACCCTAAAGGCACTGTTGCTTTCTGTGGGCTCGCATGAATAAACAACATCCACTGCTGCCTCCAGCCAAGTTATTGCCTCCTTGCATGCGACCAGGCTGGTTCTCCTCCTGCATGCTCTCTCGCTCTCGCTCTCTCGAGCTCATGGATCAAGTGAAGGTTGTAAATACTTTCCTGGGTCAGATGGAGGTCAGTTAGAGACTCGGCCATTATTACTTCAAGAGCAACATCTCCAATAGCTCTGGTCTCACAGCAGCCCAGAGGGAACATTATTACCTCCTCTGTGTGTGGACCCCAATAAAGACATGCCGCGACGCATAAAGAAAACGACAACTCTGTACTGAGAGTTTTCTGAGATCTGTGAAAGATGTTTCCAGTGTGCCTATATTGATACTATGGTGCATTGTGCAAGGTCTGTATTGACACGTTATCAGACCCCTGTTGTTGGGCTCCTAAAGTAGACATGATCTGATTATCCCCCTTGCTCAGTTTCAAGTCAGGGATGACCAGAGGAATGTGGTGTTGCCTGGTAACAGCACTGTCAGTGCCCAGGGACAGGATGAGGACCTTGGAGCACCATTATTTCTTTCTCCCTCTCTCTCCATCTCTCTCTCCTTTCACAGATGCAGAGACACAGTCAAGATATAACATCAATGAGAAATATGTCTATAAAACAACACAGATATATGTTGAAATACAAATAAATCATTTTAAATGGCGAGTATAACATTTTATATTGTTCTAGGAATGTTTTATATATATTTTTTTTTATATATCCAGTATATAAAAATTAAAAAAATGATTGTATCTAAACTAAACTGTGATGCACACATTGTTTTTTGAATAAAGTTGATACGTTCACAGTAAATCATGAACATTTACAATGAAGCAGTCTTATCTTCACACCCATTCATCAATGTAATTGCCATACTTTTTCTATCGGCCTTTGATTTTCCAGTCCTTTCGTACATAAATCTTTCTTTATGTAGCCAAATAAATACTCAACATAACTGACATTTTATTGTCATTTTCATCAAATTTCACAATATCTACAGTGACTGCTCTTCCCAAACCAGTAATCTAAAGACAAATCTAAAGAGAGAATGAGCCTTAATGTCCCTGGACTGCTGTGTTGACAAAAATCAGTAGATAGGAGAAGGAATTAAGGGAGTTGAGTTAAGACCATCCCCTGGCCTAGAGACATGATTGATGACATCTGCCTGCTGTAACCCTCTCCCACCCCTCTCCCCTCTCCCACCCCCTGTACTGTACTCCGCAGTCCTCATTCACCTTCACCGCAGGGGGCTCATCCTGTCCTTCCTCTGTCTCCACCCACAACACAGCTATTCCCCCCAGGGAAAGGAAAGCCTGTGGGCTTCTTCCCCCTCCACCCCCTCCACAGTGGAAGGCTGACAAAGCACTCTCTTTCACTCCTCTGGCAAAAGCTGCTTTGCAAGCCTCAACCCCTGAGGACAAACACCACTGCATCCACCGAAACATATTCTTTCTGTTTTGCTTAATGCGAGCACAATTACATTAAAACAAGATCAGTTTCATTGATTAGAGACGACAAAAAAGCCTTCCTGTCAATTTTGATTGAATCAGTGAGAATGGATATTTGATTAAAAGGGAATGGAAATTACGCATTAATCACAAATTACAATGAAAGTATATGAAAACATTTTAGTAAGCTGTAAGTATTCTTGTCCAATTTGTGAAGATTTCTGTTAATAGGCATTTAGCCAACTTAACGTATTTTCCCTGTGTTTTTTTGTAAATGATTTGTGAATGTAAGCTGTAGGTAACATTATATATGTAAACCTTTTTGGCAGTATTCATTTTGGGCAATGTATGAGTGTGTATAAAATGTAATTTAAAGATTGTTTAAATTATTTTTCCAAATGCAAAACATATCCAATAGGCAAACAATTTAATTGCAAACGAAACTACTCAAATTGCCTTTGATTGATTTTGTGACTCGTCATTAAAACAAAAGCAAAGCAAAATAACCCTATATTTGAAATGAATGCGGTAAGTCCGTATACATTATGTAAGATGTTCGACAGTACCAAGGCTATTTGAAAGTAATTGAAACCATTAGGGCCCTAATTAATACACATTAAATCTCGAGAAGGAAAGGCCCGTTTTGTCTAAAGAGCTCTTGGCAAACACTGAATTTCTAAATTAGCTCGACACATTTCGAAAGGATGTTTGTTTTAGTTTGTTTCTTAAAATCTTGCAAATGAATCTTTGTACTCTTTGACGCATTTTGCTAAATGGCATTGGCGTTTATCCACACGGAACAAGGAGTGTGCAGACTCAGTCCGATACTGTGTCAACAACGGTTTATTCCTTTCGAAAGAAAATGTAACAGACTAGTCAATTTGCATACTAATTATGTCCGCACCTGTAGCTTATAGAGCAAATGGTAAAATAATCAGTAGCCTAGTCTCCCTGGCATGTGATTGGCAGTAAATGCATCCATTTTATTTTAGATTAAACAGAGTTTATCATTTAATTAAAACAAAGTTCTTAAGATAAAAAAAAATGGTAGCTTGTTTTAACTGCTTTGATTCTATCGTTGTACACAATTTGGTACATTTCAGTTGGAACTATGGGCTCGAGCTATGGGCCTTCTCTTACTGGTCATTTCCAGTGCCACAGGCAACACATGAATTTGTGACTAAACCGAACTGCTTTAGGGCGTTCTCCAAGTTCAAAAGTTCACCTTTTACGATCTCCAAAAGACCAATGACTACCCACGTCCAAATAAAAACATCTCTACCTCTGTTCCCAGTAGACAACAAGCCCATCAAAATATAAAACTAATGGAAATGCTGATGTACTGATACCCAACATTACAAGTAAAACATACGGAATAAATCAAATATGTACTGATTTCAATATGTAAACATGTTTGAAGAACAATTCAGTTGTGCCTACACTTTTGTATTTTGTTGGTCTTTTTTTATGTTGTGTTTGATACAAATACAATAGGCCTATGGCCAGAAAGCAACAAATAGGATGAGATAGACAGGTAGGACTACATTTACAGTACATTTACAGTTGGCTATTCCAAATCGTGAAATGTAGCCTAACAGTTCTTATATTTTAGTATTTGTGAATGTACACAGGTTACACAAAAAACAAATTGCGCACATGAAAAACGTAACGGTCAAAACAATGGTGTTTACATGTCACCTACACACTCCCAATGGAAGTGGGGTATAGGGATGGAGATACTCACCATTAACGGACTTCGCACTGTTCTTCTCTGAGTATTCGAACCCATTTGTCCTCTTCTCTATCTCCATCCTTCTTCATGAAAGCTGCACTGGATTCTATGAACCGGACGCTTTAGACAACTATTTAATTCGTAACTGCTATAGCGCTTTGATTCGCGGTCCTCCGCTCTTTGGATCACTACGCGGACCGTGGTCCCATGCTCACTGGTGTCAGTAAAATAACAGTTCATTCACATCGCTGACCCACACCCCCTACACCCACACCCCCTACACAAATTACGCAATGACGCACGCGTTGTGGGCATTCTGGGTTATGTAGGGTTTGGTCGTCGTAGTTGTAGTCGATGGGATAGACATACAGAGATGGTGTAAACCACTTACTGGTTATTGTGCTCAACTGAAAAATACCAATTATCTTGGATATCTATAAAAAGGATTCTGTACTCTAAATAACGAATGTTTGGCATGTAGACAAGATGTCCATAAAAATATTAGGGTATACGCCACATTTTTACCAGATTGAGAAAAATGTGACCTCAGGTCTGTGCCCGAGAGTCGGATATATAAGTATGTTTTACTTTGTGGTCATTTATTTACACGAAATTGTAGGAAAATTCACCGCCATAACCTCCTTGATCAGTGTTAGGCTACGGTCTAACAAAATACCAGACGATGGCGCTACAGCCCTTTCAAAGTTCATAGGTTTCTGTCTTTGTGGTTTATCGATTTGTCTAATTTATTATACAAACATATATATTCACATATAAACTGAATTTTAATGTATACCATACTTAGCTGCCATGTTATTATTGAGTCATATGGTAAACAGAATACACATGCATTGAGTCAAGCCATGGTCTACAGTGCAACTTCTTTATAAGACTGTAACATGTTAATTAATACAAATGTTTCAGTCCACTACATTAAATAACATAACAGAGAGAGAGAGGGAGAGAGAGAGATAGAGAGTAAGAGAGAGAGGACTTATCGATAGTGAAATCATGCCAAGTTGTGTCCACATTGCCCCTCCCATCTGTAAAGGACAGAAGACCGGTGGAAGATTTACAAATGATGCTAAGAGTGGAGGGCACACGGACTGTGCTTGAGCTCGTGAAAGTGAATGTTTCACGCATTACAGCAACACTGCACGCAAATTGGACACATGGCAATGGAGTAATGATGTTTGGAGCGGATGTTTGATAACCTTATGGATTTAAAACAGTAACTGCTCTCGCCATTCATTGTATTAGGGCAAAGGAAATCTGTATAATTAATCAAGCGTTGCCGAGAAAATGTGGAGACTTACGAATATGTTAACTTGCCTTCTGGTCTTGTGTAAGGATATCAATGCGCAGAGCAAGGTAAGTCAAATATAACTGTTAAGTGTTATGTACTCCCTGTGTAGTAAAACCTGTACAGTCTGTGTAGTTCACCTGTGGAGTATCTAAACCTTCATCATCTGTGGCAGGTTGCCTGCATAAATACCTTGTTCGTCTACATGCAAACCTCAATTTGTATTTTCAATAAGAGACTCACCATTTACTGCATGCGCGTATTTGTTTTCAGCATTGCTTAATTCTTGTCCTATGACATGATCACAACTGTCTTAATGAGTAATGATAATATATCTTATTGTCTACCTTTATCAATTTGCTCAGAGTTGAGTCCATTCATGTTCCATCAAAGGATACACCAGCTCAACACTGAATGAAAAGTGAATGAAAAGAGCTGTTGCAAAAAAAGGACTTTCATATCAGGATTCACATTCCATTTTATTAAACAAGGAAGGTGTCCCAGAACAGTGTACACCCTTCCAATTTCTGCCTACTGTTTATTGGAAGGGGGATCCACCCCATCAATCCATTCGGACAAATCGTTACACCTTTTACATTTCACACTATTTTCACAACATATCTTGTCATCCGCCACAAATATCACCCTTTAATATAAGACAGTCTGGAAAATGTGTTTTATGAGTCGTCACATTAACTATCTAGGGAAGGAATCCAACTGGCCATCCTCTCAGATGAGGACTCATGTGGAGCACGTGGAGGTAGATGAGGACCGGGAGGAGGGGGCACCCAGTGGGGTAACAGTAATATCTGCCATGCCTTGTTTGCACAGCTGCTGGACTTCAGTAACCCCTCACCCATGGTAGAGAGGGAGCGGAGGCAGATTAGCTCTCCCCTGAGGACAGTCTCATCCCTGCTCCCCACACAGTCCTGAGTGGATGCCCCCAGCCCCCCGCTGGAGTAAAACATGGGCACAGGAGACCCAGGGAACGAGTTTGTTCTCACTAGTGTGAAGGTGACGCAGTGCTGGGGGGTTTGGGGTGGGGGGCGGGGTCACACTCTAAGTTCACGTCGTGCTTTTGCAGTCGTCTCGTGAATAAACATCTGCAGCACAGTCCATAATGGGGGGGGGGGGCGGGGAACGGAAGGTCGCCAAGTAAATGTGTGACTGCTGTGACATTCAGTGCTGCGGTCTGTCTTATATTGCCCTGTCCCCAGTGGCCCCTGTCCCCAAGGGACCTCAGTCTCTTGGCCAGACTAAAAGCTCAGAGATGATTAGAAGACTCAGTAGAGGACGCACAGGGCATTACGCAGTGGTTTGGGAAAAAGGCACCTGCCTCTTGTTTTGCTTGTAAACCAATCCGGGGACGTTGCAAGGTCGTTTTTGGGTCCGAGGGCCAGAGGGAGGACACAGTCAGGAAAAGAGGAGACTTTGTGTGACACTGGGGCTTGATGAAGGGAGTGGACTGAGCGTGTCTCTCTCTGAGGGACAGCCAGACCCTCGGCCACACGGCTGAGACAGAACTCCCGGGAACGGCAGGAAATGAGCCCAGGAGCGAGAGGCCGGGGGAACCTGCCTTCCATCACCCCTGTACAATGCTCTGTCAAATCCAAAACTCTTGATAGAAAATCTTTTTCTTTTTTTGTATAGAACCTTGAAGTTCTATTTACAGTATGGTCGCCCTGTGCGTGACAATACAACGGTGAGGCTGTTAAGTCTGCACCATTGTAGGCATTCCCCAGTCTCCTCAGACTGTGTATCTGAGTGGGTCTATAGTACATGAAACAGGCACTTTCTGCTTCTCTAATAGGAACTAACTGATGCCTTCGAGCACCAATCACACACGCACACGGTCTGCCAAGATATAAGAAAGTCTGTGCACCCGGATTTTTATTTAAAGCGTGTTTGATTGTCATGATATTCAAAACAGTCAATGATTCAAACCTGGAGCCACGCAATTCCTTTTATCCCGCTGTCAGAAACATCTCTCATCAATCTCCAGCATCTGGATCGAGAACAAAGGCCACGCCAGCTAATTTCATCCATAACAGACAACTCACATAAACCAATAATGGAGAGATAACAGTTGGTGAATGAATAACCAGACAGAAAACAGATGAGTGTTTGGACACATAAACAGCCCTGGCAGGAATGTGGATGTGTACTCCCAAAAGTAAAGTCCTCTGTGAGCTTGTGTTCAGCTAATTGACACCCCAGTGTTAATGCAAGTATTCCTGCGCAGGTTAGAGACTCCAATCTCATGGTTCGTCTACTTGCCAGAAAAGGTTTAAATTGCCATTTGTTCTCCAGGTTAAGCCATCCAGTGGCACGGCAAGACTGTTTTATCATAAGCACCACTAATTAGATTAAGACTCAGGTGGATACTCTTGGGTATTGGACCCTCATTTAGTCTTAATTTAGACTGGAGAGCAGAGTTATTGGGATGTTGCGCGTCATGATTCAATTGAAGCACATACCTTGTACATATGTAGTCCTTCCATCTCTATGTCTTACTCATAGCTGTCATTTACTAGAACCTTCCATCTGGTTTATTTAGCAAAAGCAACAAAGTAGGGAAAGTGTTTGATACCTTCATAAGTGGTCGACGGAACTAGACTTATAAATAACTAATTTGCCCAAAATCTAATTATCCATTGTTTAGTCAGGCAGTAGGTCTATACCAACTGACCAAACACAAGGAATGAGAAGAAAGGATATCCTTGTTTATGTGACCAAGGCTGGAGACAGGTGGCTGTTACTGTAACACTTAAAACCATGTTGCCTGCATCTAAAGATAAGGCTTACAAGGACTCAGAATCTGCCGGCTATTGTGTTATAACGCTGCTTTTAGTTGTCGTGAGCACAAATGGGGTTTTATTTCATCAGTCACTGTGCTCTGCTGGCTGAGACCTTCAGCCACTGATCTGATAGTGTACGCTAAAGTGTGTGAATGTGAGCCTGTGCTTTATTGTGAAGGCAAAAGTCTGTGTTTGGTCTATTCTCTTGACTTCAAACTTGACCGCACTCGAAAAGGTCAAAGCCAAAAACCTCCAAACTCAAAGCGTCCGTCGAGCTCTCTTCGCTCCTAATTACGGCCACACTCTGCTGTCTGCTCTTGTGTTGAGACTGAAGTTGGCATCGGACGCTACAGTTGATGAGGGCACAGTAACTGTCTTCAGCCCACAGCCATGTCATTTTTAAAGGATCATAATAAGGCCAGAGCTCCAGTCCAGAATAAAAGACGCAGAAAGGAGACTGCAAAGTACTGGGACGGTATAACCCTGTGGGCTACACCGAATATGAGTCCAATCATTTGGGTTGAGAAGGCAACCGCAAAAGCTGGCAGGAATCCTCTCATATATGCCATCCCACAGCACTCAAGCCCAAGTTGCTAAGGAGCAGCTGAGGTCTTGCTGGGGTTTGGCTGGTCATGGCTGGGGTTGAACAATGAGGCCCGGCAGGTCCATGGCCAGAGCCTCTCAGAGAGAAGTTTAATCTGCTAATCCACTCTGTTTTCATGGGGTTGGAGGATTTGTCAACCTTCTGCTTTTTTTTACTGGACATGGGTCAGGAGCAGGCCGGGTCTGGCCTGGTCCACAGCACAGAGGAGTCCTGTCCCATTATCAAACACCCTCTGAGTGCGTCTGCGGCAATGGAGGGCAGCGCCCCCCACTCCACCTCTGTCACTCAGCCCTGCATTCCTCCACTAATGAGCCCCCTGTCCGCCCCGCGCGTCTGCCCCCTCTCCCCACCCGCACTTCCAAAACCCTTCCCCTCACCAGCCAGTGAGATACAGCCTCTCTCAGCCTCCGAGACAGTCCACCAGGCTCTGTCCTAATCACCCAGAGCGAGCGTAGGCGCTCCACGCACGGCTGTACTGGCATGAGCACGCGCGCCGATCCAACAACAGGTAAAGAGATACAGATGAGCTTCCTGTTACATTTACATTTAGCAGACGCGCTTATCCAGAGCGACTTACAGTAAGTACAGGGACATTCCCCCGAGGCAAGTAGGGTGAAGTGCCTTGCCCAAGGACACGTCATTTTTGCACGGCCGGGAATCGAACCAGCGACCTTCTGATTACTAGCCCGATTCCCTAACCACCTGACTCCTCTTGGTCGAGGGCAGGCCTCGTCTCCCAGCAGACTGAGTCTGCGAGGCGGCCGAGACGCTCGCTCCGTCCTGATCCGACGTGGCAGAGCGGGAGCTCAGACGAAGCCACGTTTCAAAAGAGATCAGGGGGACGAGAGTCCGGCGGGATTCTTTAATGAAGGATCTCTGTAATGCCGCATTCTTTGCGCTGCCGTAAGTGGTACCACATGTGTCTCTGCCCCAGGAGGGTTATAGAGACCCTTAAATCTCACCGGGGGAAGATGACAGTTTAAGCCCGTGGACAGAAGGGTCGGGCCGCTCGGCCCTGGAGGTGATGGAAGATGAGCTCAGCGTCGGGAAAGTGTGGTGACCTCCTGACCTCGACACGAGAGAGATGGACGGAGAGAAAGGGGCTAGCTGCAAAAACTGCAAGACGGGAGTCAGACAGGAGGAGACAGACTTTAGATGTATTCCAATACCTTAAGCTCTAACAGAATGAGGTCACTGATAACTCAGCAAGAGGGTTTTACATTTTCATGTTTTGCAATGGGGCCGTGATAGGAAGGAATAACTCTGGACATGTTCGAACTTGACTGTTGATGTTAGCGATGGTCTCCCTTTTCCTGTTTGCCTCCCCTTCTCTCTTGAAAAAAAAACATTCGGTTCAAAAGCGTCTCCATGCGCCTGACATGAGGAGTGAGGAGTCCTAACCCCTACACACAGCTGGTGATAAGAGCTTTATGAATAATGATTGTCCCAATGGCTTTTATCTGAGTTAAGACAGTTTGTCTTCAAATAAGGGGAAACACATGCCTAGTGGTCAGGTTCATTTTTATTGCTTTTCTTTCTCCGCTAAGAAACATTATTCGTCTATATCCACCGGAGGAGAAAGTCCATTCTCTCAGACTCACCGCTGAGAGGAGAGAACCTGAGCTCAGTCTGGGAGTCTGGCAGGTCACGGGGTAGATTAGTGTAATAGGAAGGCCCGACCCCGAGCATCGATCACCCGGTCAGATAGAGTTGCATTCTCAGAAAGCCTCCGGCGCGGTAATGCCGTCTCACATCCTGACCCACGCTGTGACATCATAGCGGACAGTGATTGCCCCCCGTGGCTAAGGGACTGCGCGGCTTACCGGACCACGTCCACTTCATACTTGTCAGGGATACTTATTCCTGCTCAAGTCCACTGGGCACCCCTGTAATCCGACGCCCCCCCTTCCCACCCTCTTCTCCCCCTCCTCCCACCTCCCCCCCCCCCCTTCTCCCTCTCCAGATCTTCGGGGAGACGGAGCCGGTGAGGATGACGTCGGAGGGCTCCGACTGCCGCTGCAAGTGCGTGATGCGGCCGCTCAGCCGGGACGCGTGCGCCCACCTGCGCAGCGGCAGCGCCCGCCCGGAGGACTTCTACACGGTGGAGACGGTCAGCTCCGGTTCCGACTGCAAGTGCTCGTGCACGGCCCCGCCCTCCTCCCTCAACCCCTGCGAGAACGAGTGGAAGATGGAGAGGCTGAAGAAGCAGGCCCCCGAGCTGCTGAAGGCAAGTACTAGACGGCCGCTCCTCGTTGGCCGAACGGGGGCCCACAGCTGATCAGCTCTGATTCGTCGACAGAATAAAGGACCGGCGAGAGACGGAGGTCACGGTTCTTGTTTTGATATAGCGCTGGCCGACAACCATGGGAATGGCCCCGAAATAAATGCCTCCCCGTTTTACACATGCGTTTCCCATGACCTCACTCAAGTTCGATCAGATCCCCATCTGTGGAGGCTATCACGGCGCAGCACCTTTGCGTTTGTATTGAAGTGCACATTTGATATTTTTACTGACAGAGGAGGCACGCTATGCTCCATACGTGGGGAACAACCAGATCCAGATGTTTGATCAGACTTGGTTTAGATTTGCCACACTGTAGATTAGCCCTGCCTGTCTGGCTACTACACATCTTAGTGGTCACTATTCCTAAACTAAAGGATTGTGTTACAAATAACAGGCATAAAATAAGTGTGATTCAATATGCCTTGAAGAGTATTTTTTTTTCTGAGACTGTGTAAGACCAAAAATGTGTTTTTTGGTCAGGTCTTGAGAGTGCGCAGTAGTTTGCAGGTGTTTCAGCTCTGAGGCTTGCCAATTCAACTGTTGTAGTCAATACTAGTAATCAACAGGAGTGCTTTCATGGTTTTGTAGGTCGTATTGAATTCCAATTCACAATCCAACTGACTCTCATCAACCTGTCGGCCCGCTTTGTTGTGATGAATGCTCCTCTCTGTGTTTTGTGACCGCTCAGTTGCAATCAATGGTGGACCTACTGGAGGGAACCCTGTTCAGTTTGGATATGATGAAGGTCCACTCCTACATCAACAAGGTCGTCTCCCAGATGAACACCCTGGAGGAGGTGGGGAGAAAGCTGCCAGTTCTACAACCTCAGGATGACACAAGACACCCAGACTGGGCTTCTTTGAGCCTTAACCTATGCAGGGGTTCAGTGGGTTGTGGAGCTGCCAAACTATTAGGGCAGACTGTCTATTTGATGCCAACAGTGACCTTATTTAACAGTTTGCAATTGAATACTGGTGATTCCCCTCTGAAACACATGGTAACAGTATCCTAACTGTCTATAAACTTGCTGCTATTTGTCCTCCTAAAGGCTGCAGGAGATTATAGAGCTGGTGGGAGAAGTAAAATCCTTATAATGTATTGACACAGGCCCCTGTTTAGTTAGCAAGTTACTTCCATTCGAGTCACACAATGGACTAGCTGGATCTTGAGAGAATGTGGGTTTGTTTTTCAGACTATCAAGACCAACCTCACGCGGGATAATGAGTTTGTGAGGGACAGCATGACCACTCTGACCAATCAGTTCAAGAGATACGAGAACTACTCCAACGTCATGCTGACCATAAAGAAAGAGATATCCAGCCTTAGCGCGCAGCTGCTTCAGAAAGGCACCATGGAAAACAAAGCTCAGGTAACTCACACACACACATCAACATCCTCAAGCTCATAGGCCGAACCGTCTAAACCAATGGCATGAATGTCAACGTTTACAGGACACCAATGATGAGAAAACCAAGGATGCCGTGAAATCTCCCAACAAAAAACCCCCCGCGTCCAAACCCCCTCCCAAGACGCCCAAGGAGAAGGTCGTCAAGCCCAAGAAAGAGAACGTCAAGCCGGGGAAGGCCGTCAAGCCCGACCCCACAGCTAAGGCCAAGGTGGCCGGGCACCAGCCCGGGGTGGTGAGGGGCATCACGTACTACAAAGCTGCCAAGGTGGACGGGGACGGCCATGGCACGGGCGGTAAAGGTGAGGAAAGGCAGTTCCTCCTCCACACAGGAAACTCACACGCTCAACCCTTATAAAAGGGTCGGGGCTGACTTCAGCTGAGGGCCCACCCAGCTGTCATGAGCTCATCTGGGAACCAGTTGAACCAGTTGTTACCGTGAGCTAAAACACCCCAAATAAGGAAACATGTCACAGTTTATCACATTTATGCTGAACCATAAAAACACCAGAGAATATTATTTCAGTTGCCCCGCAGAGAGTCATTGCCACACAATACAAGCCCAACCTTAAGAATTCCCATTGAAATATGTTTTGGGAAGTATAAAGAAGACAATAGAAATATCTTAAATCTCTGCATCTTTGCTAGTGGAAACAAAACAATAAATCCATCGTGTCATGGATCCCCACATACTCAATAGGGCCTTCTTTGGTGTTGTGTTCTACGAAACAGCCTTTGCCTGCAGAGGGATTGAATTTCTTGTGTGCATTCACTGGGCAGGAAATCCAAAATCTTTTATTGACAAAATACATGCAGCTAATGGAATGCCGTCTGTGTGGAACGCTGCCACATCCATGACATGCCTCCGTCTCACGCCCCCACACGCAATGTGCGGGGGACCCTCCTCACTCTGAAGATGAAAGCCGACCAAACATTTCCTGACTCCTTCCAATCCTCTTTGAGTCTAGTTGAGTGAATAGGTATGCCGCGTTTGCACAGGACGCACACGCACGCACTGACGCTGTCAGGCCCTGTGTTCTGCCCTGTCCGGCCGTTCAGCCTCACTGCGGAGACTCCCGCCACACCTGTCAGAGTGAAGAAGAGAACCACCTACTTCTCAGGATGAAAGAAAACAAAGCCTTTCGAACCGGCATTGTTCTCAATCTTGAAACCCAAGCGAAGCCCTACGACGCTGTCCCCTATCCGAATCGGTCCCTCCCTCGCACATCCCTCGGAAGAGGCATGTGGTCAGCTAGCGTGCACATCCAGCCGTCTGAGGTGGAGAGGGCGCGTGTCGGGCAGATGCTGCCCTTCTGTGGCCCTGCCTTTAAATCTCCCACATCTGTCGGGCAGCACAGGAAGTGAGAGCATGAGGAGCGGAGGAGGAGGGAGCCTGCCCTCTGGTCTGCTCTGCTGCTTTCTCTCCTCTCTTCCTCTCTGTCTCTCTCTCTTCCTCTCTGTCTCTCTTTCTTCCCCTCTTCCTCTCTGTCTCCCTCTCTCTCCCTCTCTCTTCCTCTCTGTCCCTCCCTCTTCCTCTCTGTCTCTCTCTCTTGCCCTCTGTCTCCCTGTTTCTCTTCATCTCTGTCTCTCTTTCTCTCCATCCCTTTCTCTCTGTTCCCCTCTGTCTCGCTCTCTCTCTCTCTCTGTTCCTATCTCTTTAGCTCTCTGTTCCTGTCTTCTCTGTGGTCAGGGATGGGAACAAGGGGGGCTGTGGAATTCTGTATACAAATCCAGAGACAGCAGCGGGTCAGGCAGGGAGGAGAGGAGAAACAAAGAGAGAGGAAGCCTCAAGCTGTCATCTGTGGGCTGCATAGTAAATGTATGTCTTTGATGTGGCCCAGAGATGCTGACCCACATACAGAACGAAACTTTACATTACAACAGGCTCCTGTAGTAAATACTGTATAAACACACTTGTTAAAAAAAAACACCTACTGGATGGGATCTGTTTCACTCAATTATAATACTTTATTATAATCAAACATGTTTGGCTTTGGTTTCAGTACAGACCCTTGTACATTTGTATTAGCCTCTTATTTTCACACTCGTTCTCCATGAATGCAGTCCCCGTTGCAGGGATTGAGATAACTATCTGTAATGAAAACTAGCAGAAAACACATGGCCAGGCAGAAAAATGAGTGAATTGACTTCCTCGAACAGAATCCCATGGCCTCCCTCCCAACGCTCTCTCCTTTTTTTCACAGACCACAGTGCCAAAGCACACACTCAGCATGTTATAGAGAGCCACTCGGAGGACGTGCTGGAGAACGCCGAAGCCGCAGCGGGTGAGACCACAACCGTGGCGGCTGCCAGCACCACCACAACAACAACAACAACAGCAGCAACAACAACCACCATAGCCCCGCCCACTACCACGGCCCCCACCAGCAGCAGTGGCACCTTCAGAGCAGACAGACCAGCCCCCACCATCGTGCTCATGCTGGACAACTCGGACAACAACAGCAGGCCTCTGCTACACCGGGCAGGTAACCTGACCAAGCCTGAGAATGGACTGAGGAAACAATAGTGGGATCTTTTTATATGCAAATTAAACCGTTTTGGAATGTGTTTTCTTTCGGATTTATTCAGTGGTGTTTATTGGCTGTCAAAATCCCATTTCGACGTGGAAGTGTGTGAATAGAAACCTGTGGTGAAACTCCTCAGAATGGTGCTGTGGTGTTAACTGTGTGGTGTTCCCCCTTGGCAGGAAAGATCCTGGACTGTGAGGGGACCCTGGCGTCTATCTCCCCCCCGGAGAAGCAGCACAGCTATGGGAGGAACGAGGGGGCCTGGATGAAGGACCCCCTCGCTAAGGACTCCAAAATCTACGTCACCAACTACTACTACGGCAACAACCTGGTGGAGTTCCGAAACCTGGATAACTTCAAACAGGGTACGGGGTCACTCCAGTTTGCACCGTCATAACGAATATGAAATGTCAAGAATGTTGCTTCAACGTGGCTTCAGTGAGTCTGTGTTACCCTCACCATCCAGTGGCGTAGAAGATATCTAGCCCCTTCCATGTGCATCTTGACAGACAAATCGGATTAACTCCCCGTTAGATTATCTCCGTGCATAGGTCAGGCCTAGTTGATTGAAATGTGTTTAGACAACAGGCTTTAAAATGCACTTCCACTTCCCTTTCATATCCGTCAGGGTGGTGAGTTTACCATCGTGTGCGGATGACTAGGTATCTTGGTGAGTGGCTGTGATGCCTGGCGAGTCTGACATGTGCGCAGACCTCTCCTTTGAACTGTGCAGAGCGAGAGGGATTAGGGCCATGGGTTAGAATCAGGGGGGGGGGGGGGGGGGGGGCGAAGCATGACAAGTTTTTTTGGGTCCCGCACCCAGCTTCCCCTCTCTATGGAGAGATGATATAACAACTCTAATGAGGTAGCAGAGTGACACCAGCAGAACATATGTTTCGCACAGGAGGACCAGCCAGGGGAATGTTTTGTCTCCTGTAAAGCACTGTGTATACTTTCCTGGACTTGTCCAAATATTTCCGTGATGCGGTTGGTATTCCGACGTGGCCACAGCTAGAGCATGTTGATAGAATACCCTCCCGTGGGCTGTATAGGAGGTGGAGCGAAAAGCTTACGGGAGTATTGCCATGTTTGGTCCTAGGTCGCTGGAGCAACCTCTTCAAGCTGCCCTACAACTGGATCGGCACGGGCCACGTGGTGTACAACGGCGCCTTCTACTACAACCGGGCGTTCACCAAGAACATCATCAAGTACGACCTGCGGATGCGCTACGTGGCCGCCTGGACCCTCCTCCACGACGTGGTGTACGAGGACACCACCCCCTGGAAGTGGAGGGGCCACTCGGACATCGACTTCGCCGTGGACGAGAGCGGCCTGTGGGTGATCTACCCGGCCACGGACTACGACTACTCCCAGCAGGAGGTGATCGTCATCGCCAAGCTGGACCCCGGGGACCTGTCGGTGAAGAAGGAGACCACCTGGAGGACGGGGCTGAAGAGGAACTCGTACGGGAACTGCTTCATCATCTGCGGCGTGCTGTACGCCGTGGACGTGTACAACCAGAAGGAGGGCGAGGTCAACTACGCCTACGACACTCACACCAACACCGAGGCCGTCCCACGCCTGCCCTTCACCAACGAGTACGCCTTCACCACCCAGATCGACTACAACCCCAAGGAGAAGGTCCTGTACGCCTGGGACAACGGCCACCAGCTCACCTACAACATAGACTTCGTTGACCAATGAGCACAGACATTTGCGTTCAGGATTTGCCAATAGGACATCGGTGCGGCCGGGTAGCTATGACAACTGATACAATGCTCAATAATTGACAGTCCAGCAGCAGGCCATTTTGGATTGAACTCGAAGAATATTACTCCAGCAACTTTTGATGCATGTTATCGGGATACAAAGCAAAATACGACACAGACCATACTGCCCCAGCTGTGCACCTCATCAATGTTGGGATCTGACTATGTCATGACTGATATTTTATTCTACCAATTATAAATCATTTCAATTGTCCATCAACTCCTACCACCAAGCTCTTGTATCATCTCAATTAGAAATATTGGATATTTAGTGCAAACTTTCACATTTGTTATAGTGAGGATGAAAATGCTTTGAATATATATATAAACTCACAAAACTCAAATGTTTTTGTCGACAAGTCTATATTTAAGATTTTGTATGTCATTTGCCTTGTCTATCGGTTATTGCTTATTTGCCTTTATCCTACATTTCCATGTTTGTATTTGTTAGTTTAAAGATAGTGCCCTTGCTGTTCATAACACACTATTACATAATCACAATTCCGTAAGAATTTATGAAGCATATGAACCTGTAAACATGGACAATCCAAATACATGAAACGACACTAGTACACAGTACACTATGGACGCACACGTGTCAATCTAAAAAAGCAAGGCTAAACCAGTGCCTGAAATTGGATAGAAGATTCATGATTATGATTGTGGAGTGGGCAGTCAATAGCTTATAAAAACCACTAATTCAAATGACCTTTAACATAAATACTTACAGAGTTAGCTACAGAGAAGTTTTCTTGATTTAGACTTAATTTGAAACCAACACTCTTATCGCCTATTGCCTGTTCTAGGTTTTCTTCTTGAGGATTTTGACTTTAGTGCACTCGGGAAGTGCAGCATAGTAATGTGATCATTTAAAATGATAAGTGGCATTGTTTACTAAACTCTTTTTACAGGGATAATTCTATCTGGAAATATTATATGACACTAAACATATTGTGTATGTGCTATAGGTGAAATAAAAATACATTTTTACAGAAAGGCTCTGTTGTGAAACTCCATCTGCAGAGACCCACGAAATGTGTCATGGAGAGGTCTGAAAGAGACTTTCCTTTCCAAGTGCTGACAGGATCCTGCTGAAAGACTCCACCCACTCCTCTCCATTTGTTGCGCAGGCTTTTCTCCCTGAATAGCAATATAAATGAGGTGATTTGAGGCATGTTTCGTTCCAGGACAAAGGTCAGGGTGTTCTGCTTGAGTTGAAGCCCAAAATCATCCAAAGGAACAGCCCTGAGGTCATGGACATAGGGGCGGGGCAGACCTGATCGCCTGGCTCAGAGTGGTGCCGTGCTGGAGGGGATGAGTGGAAACGAACCGTGAGCTCAAACAAGGGGTGTGGTCCTCCCATGTGGTCCTTATTTAAGAGAACTCAACCTCCCCCGCAGCGCCTCTATTTAAAGCACAGCTTTGCACACAATGACGGATTTCTTTCCCCCACCGAAGCCGCCAAACACACCCACAGCGTTAGAGAGGAGCGAGTCGGCGAGCCTGATGAATGTGCCTCCACGGAGGGCCGGGCTCCTGCGGTCACACACCTCGGCCAACAGAATGCCGGCCGGCCAATCGCTGACTCCGCCACCAAACCACTGACATGTTGTTGTCGCGGGGACAATGATGCGTGTACAGCGATGGTGTGTTGGGTGATGAACAGTGACAATTCACATGACCCGGGGTAATGGGGTCTCCCCCTCTAACACAAGGGCTCCCCTGTTAGCCGTGAGGCGCTCACCCTGATGCTGTTGACAGCAGGAGGGCCTCTGGCTTGTGGGATGACCCTGATTATCAGGACCATGGGTCCCCCCCCCCCCCCCCCCCCCCCATCAGCAGGTCTGTGTGTTCTGACTCCTGCTCGCACCGTCCCTGTCTGCTGATGGAAGCAGCAACACCACGTCTGTGTGGAAGGAGGGAACCGGGCTGGTCCAGAGAACGCTCTCCAAGGACCCCTGGGCTCTCAAGGTATGATGTCACCCTCTAAGACTGCAGAGACCCTCTCCTTTGCTTGTTCTACCCACGTCTCAGATACACACCCTGCACTGAACGACTGCACTGGGACCTCTGTACATTATTCTCATTATACACGTAAAGAAAAAGCACACTTCCAGCCAAGAAACCCCGGGATCGTGCGGAGGTCTGTAACACAAGGAGAGAAATGACATAATGATTGACGGGCCTGATAGCTGTGATCTGTTGCTAATCATAGTCTTCTTGGCACTGAAACGTCAAGTGAGGCAGACACCATGCACAAGCTATTGGAGATCACTTGGGAGAGCCAGGCAACAATAGAACTGAACTCCAGAAATATTCTACACAACAGATCTCTGTTTAAGAGATTGTGTAGCATGTAAAAAAAAAAATCTATTTCGCTTCACTGAGCCTCCATACTCTCATATATGACATTGTTCTGTGTCAATATACAATTCCTCTTTAAAACATATTGCTAACACATTCCAAAGGTGCTGACTAAATGAAATGCCTTCAGGAAACGGAGTTGATGAAGGCTTAAGCTTGAGTATGACAATGCGCACAGGCTCAACGTGACTTCAATTAAGATTCTTCTGGCTATTTCCTGCAACAGTCACTTTGAAAGGGAGCAGGATGTGGGACAGCAGATTGAGAACAGGGAGCTGTTTCCTAATCAGGAGGTGAACGGTGTTCGCCATGAACGGTCTTGCCGGGAAACCTGTGCTCGTTCCATGCTCTGATGTGCAAGACATGGCCCAGGGGTCTAATACTCAATAACTATCCAATTAAAGCTATTAAAGACTTTCCTTTCCGTCTGTCTGTGGGATTTGGCACCCGGTCAATAGTGTCTCGTGTCCATCGCAAAGGGGGCTTTCCTGAGGTCTTGAGTGGTGGTCGACGGGAGAGCAGCAAAAGGAAGCCATTGTAGGAGACACAATGGAGTCTTTGGAGATTACGGAGGAGGAGAGCATGTGTCAAGACCCCGAGTCGAATGCATTGTCGGCTACAATTCGTAGCGGCGAACTCGACACAAGTACGAGCCTTCCCACTCAGACATGCATGTACTACTTTCTGCAATGCGCTCCAGGGCACACAGACAGTTGTAAAGTCAGATTTCTCACCGAGTACAGTGCATCCATAAATCAGGGCGGGTCAGGTGTGAGGTCGAATGATAACAGATGAAATATTAGCGTCCCTGTCACATTTGAATACAATAGCGTTATTCAGGAGTGGAAACAGATAGCAGGTAGGGCCAACAAATGATCCCTGTATAAAACACGACGTGAAATTCAAGAACCCCTCGGGGCTTCATCCAAAACACTAAACAGATCTCAGATATATTTTCAGCCCTTGGCCAGGGAGAGAGCACCATCTGGTCACCATGGTGACCAAAGATACATCTGTCAACAAACGGGCTCAGAGGATGTGTCTGATGGGTTGTAATTACAGATGCCTCTCCAGATTACGCTGAATCCGCTCGTTTTGACCCACGGCTGTTTCAATATCATGTAACCTGATAAACTAATCACGTCAAAATTAATGCATGATACAAGGATACAAGGTACGGCCCGGCCTACTATGGAGGGAACGTCTTAATGTAATGAAGGAGACAAAAGCTCTCAGCCTTGGCAAGACTCAAGGCCATCAGCGTACAGAGAAATGACTGTGATTCGATCTGAGTGCACCGGTGCTATGACATCATCTCTGTTTTACAGTACTGTCGCTCAGAATTGCTGACTCCACCAAAAGCTATGTTGTCCTTCCTGTTCCTGTTAGAGAACAAACCCTGGAGAAAGACAAAGGTTGAGTCAATAATAGAGAAATCCCTGACCCAAAAAACGAACAAATCACTTCCAGACCACATTTACAACAGCAACACCCTCTTTCCGTATTTTTTCGAAACAAAAGAACAAATAAAACAAAGATCCTAATATTTTCCTGGGCCCAGCATGAAAGGGGAGAGTCTTACGTCTCGCACGATGGGATGGGAACAGCACTGCTGGGTGTTGGGGAGCAGAGGGATGTCCCAACAGGCTGGGTCCAGGCCAAGAACAATGTACTGTGAAGCTCTGAGAGAGAGTCACTCCTCGGAGTCTGAGGCCTCATGCGATCCTCAACAACAGCTGGGCTGGACTGGAACTGGGGAACGGCACCAAAAAGACGACTTCACCCTCCTCAACCCTATTGCCCCTCAGTCACGCTGCCCTGCCCAGACACATTGTGCCAGCCTGAATCAGGACCAGTAATAACATGGTTCTACAGCTGCTGTGGCAGACAGGGAACATGGCTGGGTGGAATCCACATGCCCAGCTATGACACTGTTGATTTACGGTGCAGCTATTGACGTGCCATACCATTTACTGATTGGTGTTTGAGCTGCCCATGCAAAATGACCCTTTGATTTATGATGCTGGTAAAGACACAAAGAAGCTTTGGAAAATGTTGACACATTTCGGAGGCCCAAGAAGACTTTGGATTAAACAACTCCAGCACAGAAACATGTCATCATAACAATAACACAATTACAGAAAACACAAAATGAATGTCATCTAAGTCTCAGCATCCATCAAAGCATTGATTTGGACAGTGCTGGGGCAAAGTTGGTTTTCGTCAGTGTAGAAATGGAATTTGAGTGAAACTGCCAACAGCTCCACAGAGATCTCAGAAGACATTGATGTTCATTACTAGGCCAGTATGTCCTCTGGCCTTTTGGGATGGAATGCTGGCTTGGCGACAGCCTGCAGAATCGAAGCGAATAAAGAATGTGGCCATTGTACCCTTCTTCAGATCCCTCTTGCATTTAACACTTCCACTACACACATATGCACACACACAACACACTCTACAAATACACATACTCGCATCACAGACAGCTGTTGTTCTGAGCTAATCTGGAGCTAAACACGATGACACATCTCTCCACTATACAGAGCCCCGCTAAGGAATCTGCTCACACAGAGCTTTATTCATAGGACAGTGCATGGAGGCTCTGTGGAAAAGGATCTGGCCGGCAGTTGAAACATTTCTGAGGATGAGTAGGAAGTCCTGAATGATAAACAAGCTTTTCTCCGAAGGTGCCTGAACCCAGGGTCCCGAGACGAAACACGTCCCTAGGACTTCCCCTGGCCTCGATCCCTGTCACCCATCCACACTAAATCATCCGCTTCCTCATCCAGCACTACCAGACGGGTCGTTTCCTGATTCCACCACTGGATCAAAGATGTGTTCCAATACCAAGTTGGAACACACGGCTTGTTCCGTTTGTTCCAGAGGATGCATATTCCTATTGGGTCGCCACGGTGAGTCCTGGAAGCACCTTGAGGGAGCAGGGACTCTGGCGAGAGCCAGCAGCAGAGGGGAGCCTGTCTCCCATTAGAGAGGGGAGCGTTATGAGTCACGTGGCTGTTCCACCTCCCAGCTAATCCCTGCAGGAACAATATACACGCTCCCTCCAGGGGCTGAGCATGACCTGCAGTTAACTAACTGCAGAGCGCCATAAAGGAGAAGCTCAGCTACGTGGGATGCACGTGCATGTGGTGACCTCTGCATCCATAGCAACAACGAGCCAAAATTGGGATTCACAAATATATGCCCCTCCCTGCTGAGGATGTAGATGTATGGATCAAATGACATTTGATGCTGTAACTCAATCCGATCTAATCCATCTATAGGACACACATAGCCAGGCAGGCTTTTCACACCAGGCGTGATGCATTGGGTCCAACTGCTCCCGAATCAATTTCACAGCAGTGAAGCTGTGGAAAGCATCCATGTAATCCCCCCTGGCCTGCACACACCAGGACTCACTGGTAGCACACATTCAGTTTCTCCACTGGAAGGGATGAGACTGGGTTTTTATTATCGCTAATGCCTGGAGTTTCAGGCATCCGGGCATGTCGAATATTAATTGCCTAATACTGTGGGATGTAAAGGCTCTCACAGATGTCAAATTACCACGATGGTGAATGCTGAGCTGGGAACTGACAAGGCAGGTGACCTGTGATGCTGTGAAACAAGATATCAGGTTTAGACTGGACATTCAATTTGCCTTTGAAGGGTATGCGCATGTTGAATGATTAATCACACAACTTTCTCAGATGTTGTTCCAAAAGTAAATGGCATGTTAAGTGATGTCAGGGGTCTGTTATCAATATGGTAATATTTTCTACAGTCAACAAGCTCATAAAAATTTAATATGAAAGGAAATAAAACAGGGTTTGTGCCCATCTGAGACTAATTAACAATAAGCAATCTACAGAACTTTCAGAGGCTACGTCATACAACTGTCAACTCTCCTATCCTCGAATCCAGTCACAGTTCACAAATACCAAACCTAGTATGCATCCTCGGCTGCCCTGCGACCATAGCTCAAAAAGACTACCTCCATAAACCAAGGTGATAAAAGGCAAGTCATAATTCTTCCGGGAGAGGAACAAGATGACTGAAGACCAGACTTCCGGCGTAGAGGTGATTTCACCCGCAAGGGTGGCCAGGCAAACGATATCCTGAAAATAATCCAATATCTATATCCTGTTGTCCTTAGAGATGGGGAGCATGTGGTGCAGCCCAGCACCCTGAATGATGAAAAAAGTCTAATATAAAAGTGAATTTACTGGATGCTTGCGCTGAGCAGATGTTGGCAGACCCGATCTTCATTTCACTTGTAAAACAGAGAGAGAAGCAAGCGAGCATGAAAGCAGGAATACATTCCAGAACATTCTTTCTGAGGAATTGTCTAGGCTATCTTATGAAGGAAATGGCAAGATCTCTGAATATTGAATCGTCTGCAGAAGAATCTCAATGGCAAAGCCCTGCTTGGCCTATTACATGTCTGAGGAACGCAGGAGATCATTTGAAGTCCTCTCAAGATAAATTCACAGCGATGCAGTGGCAACTTTGTAAATCCCAAGAGAATCTAGAGCAATGTTGACCTAACCCCCCACAAGTGCTTTCAAACCATATCACCGTATTATTTTATTTTTATTCAACATCTAAGGGGAACGTCTCTTTTCACATTCCTTCTTTTCGCATAAAGCGGAAGGGTGTCCAGTGGTGCGTGATCATACATGTTCTGGGGACAAAGGACCGTCGAAAGACGCAGGCTCGCCGCCAGGAAAGGAGAACGGGACAATGAGCTCACTTGGACGGTGTGTGTGTGGGGTGAGGGCCAGGGAACAGACTGAGAGAGCGAGGCCGAGCCAGAGAGTCTGGGCAGCTGGTAGAACGCGAGCAGGTCCAATGACACCAGATCCTTCTTGCCGATCGGGGAGAGGAGACTCTCAAGCTACGAAGCATTTAATCATGTATCGTTTTTTTTTAAGAAAAACGTTTTTTCAAACCTTTTAAGAAACACAACGTAAAAATGAGGGAATTCGTGCAGCTCTGCACTGGAGGTGCCCTGAATGGGAGACACTTTTCCCAGTTCAACACTGGAGACCCATTTCGAGGAGACATCTGGATTCTCTCTTAGTGACACCGAGCTTAATTAGGGGCAAATGGCCACCTGGTCCGGACCCCCCTCCACCCTGCAGCTCTGTGTTAACGGGGAGACATCCACACTGCCACATCTCCACCACCCACACCACTAACGTACACCAGCTGCTCCCTAACCCCCCCCCCCCCCCTCCCTTCTTCTCACTCCTACACCTATGATAGAAGGAATACTGTACGACGACCTGAGGGAGTGCCGATGTATAAATGATGAGTGATCATGCGTGAACCCTGTCCTTTACATGGTGAATGAAAACCACGTCTGATTGCATTACCTTACATTCCTAGTATCGGGAGGGCCATGATTACATATTCACAGATGTTTAAAACTCAATCACAACCATGCGATGAAAGACTGTTACAATTGCAGACGTGGAGAGATTTCTGGGAATGTTTAGATTTCACTCAAGTAATAACTCTAACTACCATGTTAATGACCCTACAAATGGGTCAACAATTAGGTGAGAAAAGGCCAGATGACCTCTATAAACAGTAAAAAGGATCCTTTTTCACAGTTACTTTCCTAGAGATTCTTTGACACCCTATCAGCCCCTCCCTGTAAACATGCCACAGAGGCAGCAACAGTGGCAACTGTGACATTTTTGGAGAGAGATTTGATAGACTCACGTCCTTGTTGAGGTTAAATATAGGTTATGCATCAGGGATGCTTGCTTTATCTCACCAAATTTACAGCAGGTGAAAGGGGAACAGACAGCTTATAGGATGAACCACCAACGTGGACATTGTGATATAAAAGGCCTTTTTAGGAATTGTTTAATGATCCTTTGTGAAAGGGGAGTAATGTGCCAGCGTGATAAGATCTGAAGGATGGGGAGGGAGGGAATGGAATGACAAGGGAACAGCTGACATAGCAGGGGTATTTGATGTGCCATTGTTTTCCTGCCAGGGTGGTCTGCACTATGCCAAGTTATGGCTTTGCTCTTAATAACAGTCTATTGTTCAATTTTTTCCTGTGTGTTTGTGTGTGAATGCTTCCATTTTGTCTTCAGTACTGTCACATTGAAACTGTTGCCACAACTCTTGTGGTCCAGGGGGGAGCGTGTATTTGTTTGTGTTGGATGGCATCGAGTGTGAACGTGCTTGTGCGTGCATGTTTTCTTGAATTTTACCGGAACCTATATTTCTTTGCTGTTGCCACTCTCAAAGGATATGATTGGATTTGAGGAACATTTGTTTATTTCTTTTGGATCACATTGAGGTTTAACTGTGAATTCCTCTCAAGTTAAACAAACTGCTCTGGTGTTCCTACCGCTGGCCATTGGCTCACTGTCAAATCATTTGGCCTCTGGTTTCCCTTTAGAATTGACCTTTGAAAAGCTGTTTTTGGACATGGAATTTTACAAAGTGAAAGGTTATTTTCTCAGAGCCCCCAATCCTTATGCATTTTCTTCAAGATTACTTTTTTGGCAGTTGTGAGTTGGGCTTCCACTTCACCATTCCAGAACACTGAGTATCTAACGGCAGTTCTAAACCCACAATGTATGCTGACAGACATCCGCTGAAATGTCCACCTGTTCCATTTGTCATCTGTGGAAGCACGCTGATACCATCTCCACCCGTCGTGTCTCAGGATGTACTGGTCAGCCCAGGCGGAAGACGGCAAATAACTCAAGACCACAACCACTCCTCACATTCCCACCCTGACCATGTGCCCCCCGTTTGACAAGTGCTCTGTAGCAGATGGACCGTGCCTTAACTCTCTCTCATCACGTCCACGACCTCCCAGTCCCCCAGGATGCTCCACTGACTGCTTGCTGTTGATGCATTCTCCAAAAACCACACAGGCTTTAACCTGGGAGTGTAACAGTAAACTTGTGTGAGAAATTCTCTCTCTCTCCGAAACTCTGGGGCAGTTCAGGTTCAGAGCATAAGATGTTATGAAACACCTCATCAACACGCTGGAGATCGGAGAGAGGCACAGCTCATCACCAGACTCCCCACACAGACCAGGCCCAGCCCAGAGCACGTCATCATCGGACCTCACGGTCTCCGACTGGGAAAGCCCCACAGCGAGAGAAGCGGGACATCTCTGGAACGGGTTCCCAGTTAATGGGCCTCGAGGAGAGAACAGGCGGATGCTGTGGGGGAAATGACCACAATGCTTCCATGTCTATTCATTTCCACATAAACACATCAAGGATCTGATTACCACACGGGTTTACACAGTGGGTGATTAATCAGAATGGGCAACTTGGGAAGGACATTGGCCATGTGGACAAACACCAAGATGAGGCCATTGTGATGATTTTATTGGGATTTAGTGACCTAATGCCTGAAGTCCCATTGTTATTTGATTCTTAGAATATTGAATACAGCCCCAAAACAAATGTATGTCAAGGAAATTAATGGTCGGAAACATAGAAAAATCTTTCATTTTTAATGAACCATCTCATCTAGCTGAGAGATGTCAAAGCTCCTCCTGTGAAAAAGTCACAATAACAGCAGTTGACAGGAAATTCATATAAGGCATTGCATCACAGACCTATATTTTTGTAAGCCATGTAGAAAGTCCTTCCAGTATCCTTGGTGATAGCTCCCTGAGGATGGTGAGGTAGCTTGTCTTGGACTGTGAGAGCACACACACATTGCTGGTGTCTGACTAGACAACAGGGAATACCCAACTTTGATCATATTCCAGATTATTAACTAGGGGCAATCCCCTTTGAACGACTCTAGGGAGCACTGAAGTGAAATAAATACAAAGCAAACAGGTTTTTAACTGAAAATGCTCTCTGGGTGAGCTAAGATTCTTTATATGCTGTCAGTTTTACTATGGGTGGATGCAGTCAAAATATTTGAGGGGGAGACACATCTGCCCGGATTCTGTCGCCCAGGAAAATGAATGGATAGAAATATTTCACCTGGAATATATCACAAAAAAATGATTTTCTTTCACAAAAAATGTTTCCCAACTAAGCTCCCAAGCACACTTAACATCCAAATTGTCAACTGTAAAACACTTGACTTTTTGGGAGAGACGGGGCGTGTTTACCCTGTAAAAGCAAGACACCTTGACTGCTTTAGTTGCCTTGCTGTTAGCAGGTCACGGTGCCCAGACAGACAGAGGTGAGTGTGCTTCACTGTTCAGGTTCCAGCTTCTGTTCCGTTTAACGGCAGTCATCACCTGGCAACCGTCAAAGACGCAGAGACATGAGAAGCGACAAGTGTGTAAGTGAAACCAGACTATCTGAGCTCCAGGCCACTAAACCTTCTCTGCTGGAACCGGGCCAGCGGTTGGGGTAAGTGGAGACAGACAAAGTCCAGATCCATGAATTCCTTCTCCACCTGCCGACCCTCCATTCATTACGTATGGCACCGTGATAAAAGCACCACCTAAGCATCCTAAATCCACCAAGTAATGTTGATTGATGACTAGATAGATGGATAGGTACTCATGTACTCATATAAATATCAGAACAGCATAGAAGCTGAAAGGCCCTTGCGTTTTTACAGGTGGTTTGGTTTAGCCGAGTGCATTCTCAACTCACCATGTCGCCTAAACAGTTTGGTAGATTATCGGCCGTGATGTTAAACAAACATTGTTTTTTGTCACCATGACAATGCTGTCATTTAGCCACTGACTAACCACAAACAAATCCCACAGCCTAGCTCACATTGCCCCTGGCAACATAGCTAACAGGCCAGTAAACGCTTGTGTGTGGAGATTCCGAGACATTCAAATGGACTGTCACTCAATTTCACAACTCCTCTCCCTTTTGGCAGTTGGTCAAAACCCTGGACCTCATTAGACAGCAGGTAAGGATTGTTTGGAAAATTTGACAATAATAATAGAAATGTGGAAAGGCGTGTGTCAACAATGTCCCTGAAGGCTTGTGTGAGAAACACACATGCATCTGCTTCCTGTTAGATTGTTGTGAGACAGGCTGCTTTCCCAAAGCATTTAAGTTAAATATCGTTACTGAATCAAGTCCAGAATTACAAGCCGTCTATTTTCACTCGAATGTCTTGGGTTGAAGATTGGATTACTAGGTTAGAGTTGAAAGTATTTGGATTCCAAATGTTGGAGTTGAATTGGTAAAAGGTTAAACTAGCCCTCCTACTTGGAGACATCACCACACAGTTAGATTCACACCACCAGCCCTGTGATCAGAATGACAGTCATTCACATCCTGTAATCAGTGCCTGGTGTGTAAACTGAAAACAGAGTTGCTTATCATCTTCCCCAAACCACTCAGATAAACATTTATCCTACAGTTTGTAAGAGTTCTGATTACTGCCTACGCTCTTTCTCAACCATTAAATGGGAACCAGGGAACACAGGTCAAAGTCCAAAATGGCTCCCAGTGTACCTCGTTTCCCCTTATACCGCTGATATGTTTAAGTGATAATATATCAAATGTCAGTGTTAGCACAGGTGTTTGCCCTTTGCCTGATTTTTCCATTGATGCACAAATACAGTAAATAGGATTTGTATTCCTATTCCTTTTTTCCCTTCCTGGTCTGAACCGTGAGAGCTTGCTTTGATTTCATTCCTCTTTTGAATGTTGAATGTTTATGGTTCATTAGTTTGGAAAACATCATTCAATCATATGGCATTCCATTGGCATATGTCAGAGCTGAATGTGAATCACGAGGTTTGCGAGGAGAGAAAACAAACACAGCTCTCATGGCATGACACCCTAATGAAAGACTAATGATGATAGCTCCCGCCTAACTCACAGTTCAATTGGTCCGTACAAAAAAACATTTTCATCACTACGTAGCTATGCATCGCCAATCACCATCATCAAAATCAAGAACATGGTTACATCACTGAGCCAGACGTTCTGGATGTGTACCGATATGGCCAGTGCCCTGACCAAACTCCTTCTCTGCAGATGGTTAAGCGTCATCACCAAAGAGTGTCCCATGTTAGACCAGCCACAGGTGTCTGGACGAGCCGTTGCGTCTCATCAATGGATGTCAGCCAATACAGAAGCTGGTTTCCATTAAGTGGAGGTGGAGGTGTGTCTCAGTATAGATGTCTCAACGTCAACAGAGGATACCCCGAGTGGTTACCGAGGGCAACAGCCTTCGACCAGAGAGGGTCCCTCGGAGCCTCATCTGAGCCCTGCTCCCACGATGTCTACAGGTGTCTCTATGGTAACCACCACTCTAGTCACTCAATCACACCACTTAGTATCACTTGAAATTTCCCCCCTCTGGCATCGATTAAGTTATAGTTGAAGCTAATATTTATCTATCTATCTCCTGCCTACAAAAACATTCTGCTGCAATCGTGCCTTGACCAGCATGCACAGACCTTGCGTAATTTGATCAAAAAAATATTAATATGATCTAGTACAGTGATTTTACAGCGGGCCTCCTTCTTGTCTCCCGTTGTGTCCTCCCAGCACAAGGGCGAGGCTGCACTCTGCAGCAGCGGCCCCCCAGCACCAGGGGACTGACTCCCAGACTGGTGCCCCGGAGGAGCGGAGGGGCGGGAGGAGGGAGAGAGGGCGGGGGCGGACGGCCGCTGAGCAGTGCTCACGTGAAGCTGGAAGAGACCAGAGGAGGGAAGGCGCTCGGCTCCATACCCCGAAGGCCCGTCACCGCACCAGTGGGGAGGGGCCGATCAAGGGAACCCAACCAGGGAGCTCCAATCAGGAACCCAGTAGGTAAGGGAGGCCTCAGATCAGAGTCGTGCGAACACTGCTATTATTTTGATCTCCACACACACGGGCCCACCACCATCGATCTGAAAAGCGAACTTGGAAGGTGCGCCAGGTTTGTGGGTAACATGTCAACCCCCAAATCCCGGTCTAATTGCTGCTGCTTAAGTGGCTAACCTAACCGGTGAAGCATCTGGTGCTAATGTGTACACAGGCCTGCCATAATGGGTGACTGAAGCTGCTGTTTACTTCCAGCGCTGCCCACTTAAAAGCCCCTTTGATCCGAGCTCTCTCGAAGCCAGGCGGAGCAGAGCACACACCAGCTTCCATCTGCCAAGCTAATCCCCCATAAAGCACAACCAAACAACATCGATACAATATTACTTTTCCTCTCCCCGACTCAAGGCAAACAGCTGGGACTGTTTGTGGTTGCAAAGAAAAACAATTGTTATTAGCCCCCTCACATGAAATTCCCTGTTTGCTAAGGAGCAGCGTGTGTGTGCGTGTGTGTGTAGGGGTGGAGGGGTGGAGGGTTGGGGGAGGGGGGGTGCGTGTGCATGAATTCCTGGTTCAGCCAATCAGCCGTGCTCATCCTTGCAGACACTGACCATGCTCATTTCAAGATGTTTAATTTGGGATCTCCGCCAAGGAACAAATATTATCTGCAGCTTGGAGACAAATGGGACTGTTGACACTTCCAAACCCCCCCCCCCTTCCCTCAACCTCAGAATGCCTGGCTCGGAATCCTGTTTGTTTTTTTTCAGCGTGTCCCAGGAGACCTTGCAAAGTTGCGTGTGACACCATTCATGGACAGCAGGTGGACGCGAGGAGAGGCATCTCCACTCCGATGCTGCACCTCTACCTCCCTTCATCACGCTGTGAAGAGGAGGAGGACACAGGCAGTGAGAACTCGGGGTATGGAGTTTGGGGGCCTGGTGTTACGGGGGTTGAGCAGAGAGTTTTGCACAGCAGTCCCACCATATGCGTTGGTATAATACCCTGTCCCTCAGATCATATCTTAAATATCATGTTTGGTTTTGCCTTCTCCTCCAGGCATAACAGAGCACTGAAATAGGCCTCACAAGTGATGTCAGAGGCTGGGTGGGGAGACATAAATGTTAGACAGAAACATGCAGGCAAGGAGCCACATGTGAGAGCGCAAACTGTTTATCAGGTCTCGTGGAATCTGGAGCACAAACAATACCAGCCACTGCTTAAATAAGATCTGTGGGCATCGCTGTGTGAAACCCTCTGCTGAACTGTCAACGAAAATGACATTGAACGTGTTTGCGTTCAAGTTGCACAACAACTGTTGTGCATTTCCATGTAATCACCATCATATGCATGTTTTGAACAACAGGCCTATTCAAGAAGACATTAGTCTCCAACACGGCGCAGATGGTATCGATGCACAGATCATCTCAGAAAGGCCCAGGACCCAGGACCTTTCAAGCCACACGAGTCCACAAGAACCAGCAGAGACCCTCCAAATGCAAGACCCTGCGTTCCTCTCTGCGCCGCAGGACCCCTCGGATGACATCAGACCGCAAGACTCCGAAGAGGAAGTCCGGTCTCTGGACCCCAGTGGAAACCACGGGTTACAGGAGATCACAGGCGACCGAGCCTGCCTCCCAGCCCTGAAACCAGGTCCACATGGACGTGACATGGAGCAGGGGAAGATATGCAACCCTCTCCTGATAACGCCTGCAGCTGTTCATAAAGGGAGGCCCCCCACATCTGTGAGGCACCATGCGCCTTTCAAGCAGGGCCCGGATAGAATCCCCCAAATAAAAACGACCAAGACACTTGTGTGGGGCTTCCATGGCCCTCGGGAGGTTAAGAGTGTGTGTGTCCTGCAAGACTGCTTGGGTAAATACAGAACTAATCAAACATGATCCTGCCTTTCACATTTGATCCCTGGATGGTTCGTCTGTTGAGATAGCCATCTACCCTTAGGGTAGAACCCCTAACGGGTGCTTCGCTGAAAAGCTCTCAGATCCCAGACCACAACACCCAAGACGAGTGGCGTTCGGGGGACAAATTAAATATCGCAGGACTAGATCCAAAGGATAAGAGGATATTGTGATTTTACTTCCAGTTCACAGAAAGAAAATATTTGCATTGGTCTCTCTGAGTGAAGATGTCAGTGGCCTTACGACAAAGCATGTAAACACGTGAACACGGCCTGCTGGCTCCAGGCGAACAGGACTGATGTGTGTTACCCTAGAAGATATCATCAGAGCACAAACAGACCACAACCAAGAGGGGATTGTGTTCATATTGTGATGAGGTTTCTTGAATTGTCCAGACCCACTCAGTCACAGGAGCAATAACATGGCACTGATGGTGCAGAGGACAGAACTGAAACAGGAGACCTGGGTAAATACAAACGCATGCCAGGGAAAATAAAACACCAACAGGGAATTACATTGTACTGGATTCTCTTCCAGTTTTTGTGTGAAAACAGGGTGTCGGTGAACAACATTCAGTCACGCAACCACCACAGACGAGGAGAAACAAACCCCATTTATTGAGAAGAGGTGACGAGCGTGAAGTGTAAACCCATGTCTAGAGATGTACTTTACTACAGTTATCAACAAAACACGCAGGGCCACTTCATAGATCCAAAAACCTTTATTTCAACTTGAATACCACCTATCACAACATTGGGGCTGAGTCGACTGAGTATGACGATATGATTCATGGTACTGTATTTGTTGCCCAACAAAATATGGTTTAATTAAATTACCCCTGCATTAGCCTTATGACCGGAGTTTGGAAAAACCATATAAGGGATATGTTGCCCCCTTGTGGAACACCTGGTAACTGCATTCAGCTAACGGAGCCTCATCTTGACAACATCTATGAACATGAACAGTATTCATTTATCTACTTGTTGAAACTCATGAAAAGCTACATTCCCCATTAAGTGTAGAATTACTGTTCAGACATGAGCACAATAACTGATCCGACTCAGACGACATTAAACCTGTCAACTACATTAATTCATGTAAACTTCACTGGAAGTTTCTTGACTTTAGGTCAGATAACTGTAATATCAAGATTCAGACAGACCAATCCTAAAGAGAATCTCCCAGTCAAGCTCAGGTAAGGAGGGGTTGGGTCGCTAATACTTTATATAAACACATCATCTCATCTTTTTCAAACACAGATTAAAGATCCGTATATGTTGATTGTATGCACGTTCCTGCCACAGGAAATTCCTTGCATGTGTGAACTTGAAATGCTAATTCTAATTCATAAAATTAGTACCATTTGAATCTGAACACAAATCATAAGTAGCCAGATGTTTATTCATGCTTAAACAAATCTAATAAAACAAGACAGACAACGTCAGCTCCTTTTCTTGGATTTATTTTAACAATAGAAACACCCTTTTAGGCTTTGACAGCAAATTTGCGAACAGAGTACAGGAGGTCCTTCCTCTGCTGTTTCTTGGTCTTCAGACTTTCCTCATGCTTGTTGAGCCTGCGGCGGATAGCCCTGGTCTTCCTGGGCCTCAGGTCCAGGGGCTTGTACTTCTTGCCCTGAAAGACAAAAAAAAGAATCCAGTTAGATATATCAACATTCAGAAAATTTTATACAGGCTGAAAATATTTGCTTCCAATTTACAGCCTGCCATTTTAACACAATCCTATAATTGTGTCGCAAGTCCTCACCTTGTAGAACTTCCTGAGGTTCTCCTTCTGTGTCTGGTTGATGACAGTGAGGACCCTGGCGATGGACTTGCGGACAACGCAGCTATGAATAGTAAGAAAGTTGGTTGAGAACTAAGAAACTAAAATGGTAAGCCACCTTTTGAACAACATTTGATGCATAGCCATGGACACATGTAAGGTGGTAGAAAAGTCAGCCAATACAGACCTAGTGTGGAAATTATCCAACTTACATCTTGGAAAGCTTAGAGGCAGCTCCACCAGTAACCTTGGCTACGCGGAGCTGGGACAGCTCGTTCTTCAGATCATCCAGCTGCTTGAGGAGTTCCTCCTTCTTCTTGCCCCGCAGATCTCTTGCCTTGATTTTCGCCTGTGAATGACAGAAAGAATGACAAATCTATACAGCTAGTCTAGTCTAATTATGTGTCATCTGCCCATTGCATAGTAGCCACTAGGCTAACCCAACGTTGCACTAAATAACGTAACTACTGTACCTAACCAGAACGGATGACGGTTCAAAACCTATTTATTGACAGTAACAGAACGAAATTGGTACCAAGTTTAGACAGTCTAGCGTTTGGTAGTATCTTCTGACTAGCTAGCTAAGCCATCTCGGCCTTGGCTCGTCTCACAGCGGAACTAATCTTGGCAAAAGAATGACACCCGTAAACACAGTAACTGATCGTGTACCAAATGACTCAATACATTTTAAACCATAAAATATTAATTTCGAATCGTTTACAGGGACGTAGATCTTAATTTTTACCTATTGGTTAGCTAGCTTACTAGCGGAATGCTAACGCCACTAGCTAGCTAGATAGTTGCGCTGCATGCCACGGGTATGTTGTGATATAAAGCGTGCGATTAATGTTAATTGCCTCTAATCTACGGGTCCTTGTCGACACACACACGCATCAATAGGTACATAAGATCTTTATTCATAAATTAATAAAGAAAGTCCGACAAATTATGATAGAAACACGAAACAATTCGATAGATTTGTTGCGACAAATTCTTTCTCACCATGTTCCTTGACGCTGCCCTGCTGGAAAGACCGGACGACCGCGTGTTCACGAATTGTAACTTCCGGAGCTCTTCTTCATCAGTTCAAATGCACAGAAACACCCATACTGCCACCAGATGGATGTCGTTGAAATGTAAAAAAAAATCATGTAAATCTTCTCGTTTTATTATTACCCAGGGGCGATTCTAGGATCAGACCTTCAGGGATGCTCGGCCCCTAATGAGAATGACTCACGGATAGTATCTTCCAAAAATGTTAAACCACCTGCTAAATCACGAATTTCACTGGATAATTCAACTATTTAACAATAAATTAATATTAAATTAATATTGTTTTGACATTGGCTCAACTCACCTCAAAACCAATCCCAGCATACAGTCACAACCCTCTTAACCCTTTTGGTTTAAAATATCTCTGCGGATAATTCCTTCTACTTCTCTGGGAGAATTAGGCTTTGTCGCCTAGGAAAAAACACATAGCATCTACGTGGTCTTGATTACCTGTCCGCTTTGTCACCTGGTTCTTGCTCTCTCTGTCTCTGTTTCTGTCTCTCATCTCTGTGCTGACTCCATCCATCTCTCTTCTATGGAGGACCAAACCTGCCATATTTACAAATGAATAAATGAATAAATAAATGTCCACATCCATGCATTTAGACAGAAATAAACGAATATATGTATTAATTAATGCACAATTGTCAATCAATAGTTACATATATTTTACATTAATGTATGTATTTATTTTTGTATTCATTTATTTATTCATTTATTTATTCATTTATTTATTCATTTATTAATTCATTTATTTATTCATTTATTTATTTATTCATTCATTCATTCATTCATTCATTGTTCCCAATATGATAATGAGAAGAGGCCAGTAGGCGTGGAAACTGACGTTCAGACATTGCAATCAATCCAGAGCCATAGATTCAATCTAGCTAACGCCTGGGACACACTGGCTGCGAAGCGCCCTGAAGCGCCACAATCTGCTACGAATGACGCGATGCTGTTCACACTAGACGCGCATTTCTCCACGCCGGTCACCAAGCCTTTCACCTTCTCTGAGCTTTCCTTTTATACATGTAAAGCTGACATGGTACATAAACATGGCATGGGCTACAGGCTAATTAGGCAACTTGTTGCTCCAACAACCGTCGCAACAGCATCCCATTCCCAACATAACGTGGCAATGTTTGGCTTTTGTTGCCGTAGTCTTTGTAAAATACGTGCTGTGGGGCATACAACTCCATGTAGGACTAAGCTACATTTCATCTCCGATGATTAACTTTGTGTCGTCAATCTTCACAAATTTCTCTTCTCCTTGATTGGGGGCTATGACAGATCGTCTATCTCGCTCTTACACACAGGACAAAAATGTTGGTTTGACAATCAACAATCAGGATTTTTTATTTTTAAATGTTTACAGTTTGAGAATTGATCGGATATCGTTTTTATCGGGGTACTGTAAACACATGGTTGGCCGGTCAGCGTAGTGAAGTTGGGTGTTAATATATAAGTGATAGCCCACAACTAACGTAGTCAATTCTTTATAACATGTTTGTTTATCCAAATATCATATGGTGAATTAAATCTAGGCTATGTTGTCCATAAAAACGATATCCGCTTCGCAGCCAGTGTGTCCCAGGCGTTAGCTAGATTGAATCTATGGCTCTGGATTGATTGCAATGTCTGAACGTCAGTTTCCACGCCTACTGGCCTCCTCTCATTATCATATTGGGAACAATGAATGAATGAATGAATAAATAAACGAGTAAATGAATGGATGAATAAATAAATGAATAAATCAATCAATCAATTAATAAATGAATACAAAAATAAATACATACATTAATGTAAAATATATGTAACTATTGATTGACAATTGTGCATTAATTAATACATATATTCGTTTATTTCTGTCTAAATGCATGGATGTGGACATTTATTTATTCATTCATTCATTTGTAAATATGGCAGGTTTGGTCCTCCATACTCTTCTCCCTCTCATCCCTCAATGCTGTAAACCAAAAGTCAAACTTAACCAAACAAAAGTATAATTTGATAAAAGGTATAAATTGATCCATATCAATGCATAACAGTATTCTAATATAATGTAGGGTTGCTGTGTGGTAATGCAGTTTCCTTACCCTCACCTGAACCTGGCTCTTTTAAAATCGTATATGCATAGACAGGCCTACGGAAAAACAGACATTTCCAATGAGTGAGGGTTTGTTTCCATGCTTCAATTCACTGTCCATAAATGTATTTCCTGAAGACCAATTCTATCAGCATTAGAAACATTGTAACTACTTTAACTAAAATAATGAAGTAAATCAACGCTAGTACTTCACGCTGAGTGAGAACTATAGCGAGATAGCTCTAACGTAGCTCTAACGTTTTCAGATAACTAACGTTAGTTAATCTCTGATGTAGCTAGTTTACAAACAACGTCAACTGACGACGTTAACACTAATAACACTATGATAGAACTAGAACCAGACACTATCTAAACCACAAACAATTTGACACAACGTTCTCTGTCAGAACATTGGGCAATTTTAGTTGCTTACGTTTCAACTTGTGTTCATAATATGCTCCATGAAATTACTACGTAGCCAACTTCTTAAAATGTGGTTTTACTGGCGCGAAGCGGGCTACCAACGTTACAACCTAGAGCACGGGGACACATGATATTAAACTGTGCCCCTTGAACCAAAATAGTTTGTCATCTGTCACTAACATAAGTTCGCAAACTCCAACGTTACAGAACAAAAAATGATTTTAGAAAAAAATCCTTTTTCGATTTAGGGGTATTGAGATTAAATGTAGGTGTGATTGAGCACCCCTAAAAAGAGTCTAAAATCGCCCCTTGGTTGAATCAATAAAGTAATGAAAGAAAGGAATCCAATTTTACAATGTCTTGATTTATTGTCAGTAATCGAAAACAGTCAATGAAGACAATAGTCTGTAGTGGTGGCTCTTTTAAAAACTAAAATATGGTATATATTATATATATAATATATATATTATATATATAATATATATATATAATATGGTATAGTATTGTACTGTGACTGTACTGGTGTGAAGCCAAAATTGGCTATTCAAGCCTTCAAAAGAATAAAGTTATTTTTAGTTTCACAGACTGCACAACTTATGTTGTTTCCACTAAATAGCCCACATGACCTGAATGACGGTAGCTGCAACACAATTACAATAACGCTTGTAGTCCTTCACTTCATGGCTGTATATTGACCCTGAAAAAAACATCCATACAGTGGAGATGCCTTGACAGTACAATGGACAAAATGCTTTTCTTCTTTCATTTACATGATTTACCCTTTGCTGATGAAAACACATAGGATCCAGATTTCTTGATTGTTTCTGTCTCTTACTAGAATAGTCAACACTGTGGTTGTGGCCAAACTGGACGTGCAAATATGCAGTCAAGAATAAGGCATGCATATTCCCTAGATGTTTCGTCACCAGCTGATTAATGGTCTTAATTGTTAGCTCAAAAAGAGAAGACCTAAGTAAGGAACATGTACCAACAGAAAGTGAAAACAGAGCAACAGGCCAGGTATGGAACAATAAAGAGGTACATGATGAAAAAATACTGTCAGGGGTCAAACCAAATAATTTACATCTACTGATTTATAAAGTTCTCAATGCATATGTACAGTTTTCATATATAAATAGACATATGGAATGTACCGTAATTTACACAAACACAAGGCAGGTGAAGGTAGAGCATGTCCAATCATTCTCATTTTGATAACTTTCAATTATTATTTACTTCAACATTATATTAAAATGATTACCCATCTCCTCTTTAAACTATATTCCTTATTGATAAAGAAAATATAGTTCTAACCCGCTCAGATAAAGGATTTCCCAAGCACCCTGTTAAACTGATTCATTATCATATACCAGCCCTCTGAAATAATATCGATATATTCATGACAATATCCAAATGAAAGACAGTTAGATCCTTCAGAAAGCAGGGACATTGCCATTCAGCTATAGAGAGGATGAATTGAAGCATCTATAAGGTTATCATCATGCTCTCATCATTCACAAATCCCTTTCTCAACCACATACCACAGGAAGTCATTGGCAGTAAGTACCATTTTCTGATGTCCAAACGAAAGACAAAGAAATCAAAAGACAGTGGAACACACGAAGGGAGAAACCGCCAATTCTGTCAGGCCCCATGTTTGACACAGAGCCATGGCAGTCTGATGGAGCTCTCTCACCATGGTAACAGCAGAGCAGGATACTGACACACACCAGCACCGTGTCTATAGCAGAGGAGAACTCGTCAGTGCCTCATTTCAGACAAAAAGTAGGTTACACTCCAGGTCAACATAAGTGAGTGAAAGTCAAGTCTGCCTTTAACCAATTCCTAAAATCCCCTTGAAAAGTAAAAATGACTGACTAAAAAGCAAGACTTTCAGTTGTCAGAATCAAGCCATACAGAGTTCTTTCAAAGCCCTTCTCGGTCCTTAAAGAGCAGTCCTTCGAGGAAAGGTTACAGAGCTACATCGGCGTCTGTGTCAGAGACCGTTTTAAAGCTTGGGTGGTGCCTTCTTTAGTTGCCACAGTGATGGTAGACATGCAAGGAGGACATGTTGTAGGTTAACTTGTCTTTGTCCTTCCTTTCCATGTCTCTAGCCTCCTCTCCCCCCTTAGGTCCAGTGAGCAGGTGCTCCTGAAATGGATGGTCGAACACTGCCCTTTGGAGATGGCTTGGATCCAAACCAGGACATCTGAAAGACAATAAGAGAGTCAGCTATTTCAAAACATTAATTAAATCACTGTATAAATATGGCTATGGAAACAGAGCAAACATAATTCATGTTGCAATGTATGTCCATCTAATAAATGGGCCATGAGATGCCCAGCCAGCACATTTACGATATGAAGGGGGCACATACATTAACACACACCCTTGCTTGAGATACCATACATTTTGACAAAGCCATCTCTACTGCAGCAGAGAAACTCGGGTTTGGGAGGGAAAACCAACCTTGTATTCCAGAGTCTGTTTGAGCATGTCCTCCTCCTCACGAGTAAAGTTCAACAGCACCGACACGGCTCTGATGAGCTGAAACGCCTGACAAGAGAAGAAGAGTGCAAAGCTTAGACGGGCATTGCGTTAAAACATGGGCCCTGCTACCGTCCTGGTCGCCTCTCACCTCTGCCTCTCTGGACGACATGAACTTGAGGACCACGTGTTTGAGGTACTCGAAGTTGATCTCCCTGGAGTCGTTGAGGTCTGAGGTGTTGGTGACAGTGGTGTTGGAAGTGGTCAGGCCTGGGCCCAGGGACAGGCCTGTGGTGGAGGATGATAGGGGCTCCTGGCAGGCCCTCTCCAGCCTATCTCCCCGTCCCTCCTGGGCCTTTCCCTCAGTCTCTGGATCAGGTTTGAGCTTCTGCACCACAAACACACATAACAATAAAACATTGCACACTGCCAAAAGAGAGCCTACCTCGCTCTGCACGTAGACAGCAGTGTTACTAGACCTCACCAGCTCCTTCTGCAAGGTCCTCTTCAGTTCTGCTAGCCTCTGCTGCAGCTGCTTTATGGTCTGTAAAGTAATAAAAAAATAAAAATACAATCAGCACCATCACTCGACCGTAAACTGTCACTCCATTGATTCTGTTCCAAATGTGTCAGTTGTGAACCACGGCGTACGCCCCTGACCTTGTTCTTCTCTCCGAGTTGCTGTTCCAGGTCTTTGTTGACCTTCTGCATGTGGTCCAGGTCGTCCACAGTAACCGCCCCGTTTTGGTCGGGCTCAGAAACGTCCGGAGCCTGCAGCTGCCCAGTCAGGGAGTCCACTTCCACCTCCAGGTCAGATACCTGGGCCACACACACACACAGCCATATACAATCAGACGAAATGCAGACCCCAACTCTACTGTTTCTGACAGGACAAATGTAAAAGTTTTTTTTATTTTTATCAAAAGTATTGAAGTGGGTTAACCACAGATCCGAGTCTGCCCCTCCCCTCTCCCCAGTGTGTGTGTTCTGACCCGTGACTGGCAGGAGTCCAGCTGCAGGGTCTGGGTGAGGACCTGGTGCCTCAGACCGGCCAGCTGGCTGTCCTTCTCCACCTCCCTCTCCTCCGCCTGCACCCGCACACTCTCCCTCTCCTCCTGGACTCGGGACAGAGAGCTCTGGGCTGACTGGAGATCTGCACAACAAACACAAAACCTGTCAAGTGACAGCACTGATTGGCTCCTCCTGGTTGACCTCTTCAACTCAGGTTGTAGTCATGTCACGGTACAGAGGGGGTCATTGAGCTGAGGTTGGCGCTGGCGTTTGTTCACCATTGCGGAGCATTTGGAGTTCTTCCTCTGTCTGTTGCAGCTGCTCATTGACTTGCTTCAGCTCCTGTTCTGTGGTCTGAAGAGAGGCAGTCATCTCCCCTACCTAGAAACCGGGCACAGGAGAAGAAGAAAAAAAATTAGATTTAGTAAGCCTTCCACATCGTTGACATCTTTTTCCATTGGTCATAAACAAAAGGGATAGTGTGATTTAATAAGAGCGTGAGCGAGACTTCTGGGTGGCATGCATGTCGGTGCTTAAGGACCTGCAGCTGGAGCTCCTCCTTCTGTCTCCTGGTGTCCTCTAGAGCCTTGGCGATCTCCACGCTCACTGTCTGTCTGCTGCCCAGCTCCGCCTGGGGACAGGAGAGAGAGAGAGGGGGGGGAGAGAGAGAGAGAGAGAGAGAGAGGGGGAGAGAGAGAAAGGGGGAGAGAGAGAGGGAGAGAGAAAGGGGGAGAGAGGGAGAGAGAGAGAGAGAGAGAGAGAGAGAGAGAGAGAGAGAGAGAGAGAGAGAGAGAGAGAGAGAGAGAGAGAGAGAGAGAGAGAGAGAGAGAGAGAGAGAGAGAGAGAGAGAGAGAGAGAGGGGGAGAGAGAGGGGGAGAGAGAGAGAGAGAAAGAGAGAGAGAGAGAGAGAGAGAGAGGGGGAGAGAGAGAGAGAGAGGACACACATCACACCTCTTATTCGGACCGGGGCTGCTGCACTCTAAGTTCATGTGAAATGTTTACTCAGCAAACACTTATCCGAAGTGACACGCAGGCGGGGATTTGAACCTGCGACCTCGTGACCTCCAGTCCCCCCCCCCCCCCCCCCCCGTACTGAGCTCCAAGCTAGCTCTGGGTGTCAGGAACCATGTCAGTGATGGTGGTGGAACAGGCAGTGCCATCAGTGTGATGTGAACCAGGAGGAGGGCTCTGACCCTGGCCTGCTCCAGCTCGTCTGTCCGCCTCCTCAGGGTGGCGTCGGCCTCCTCGCTCGCCCGGAGCAGGGAGGACCTCTCCAGCTCCAACTCGCTCTAGACTCACACACACAGGGGAGACAAGAGGGTTAGGAGGATGGATGAAGGGAGAGAGAGAGGCAACTGAGCGAGACATGACAGTGTATTAGATAGAAAGGATAGGGCCACAGTCCAAAAGACCAATAGTCTATATATGTGGTATCCTGTAGTATCATACGTAGCAAGTGATAATGGGTCACTCAAGAACATTGTGTGATAAAACACATGCCATATTAACTATTTGTTTTATTAGCAGCTAAGCAACCCAAAGGCCTCCCATCTGCCCACAGACAGGTTAAAGTGCGTCAAGACGCTAGCCAAGCTTTGATAAGATCGGTGACTCACGATCCTGCTCTGGGCAGAGGAGAGCTCCGCGTCTCTCTGAGCCTGCAGAGCGGAGAGCTGCTCCTGCAGCAGTTCTGCAGCCTCCCGGCCCTGCTGTAGCTCTGCAGACACCTGCTGCAGCTCTGCAGACACCTGCTGCTGCAGGCTCTCCCGCTCCGCACTCCACTCCGCCTGCTGTGAGCACACACACACACACACACAGAGGGGACAGGTCAGCTTTGACAAACTCGCCGCACCCGTCTCTATAGTGACAGATGGGAAAAAGAGCACCCTCTTGCCAAGCTAACGCTACATCCCGCCTCCGAGCGCCGTGAACAAACACGCTGTCCAGAATAAAGCGAGCATCTACCAGTTTGTCCAGACGTGCTTGCTTGTCGGCGATCTGCTGATCGGAGCTCTTGAGCCTCTCGTTGCACTCCAGTGCCTGCTGTTCCAGGCCCGCTATCTGTGAGAGGAGGAGACACAGGGCGGCAGGTGAGACGCCTGCTGCCTGCACTGACGCCTGTCTGTCTGTCTGTCGTCTGTGACGGGGGCGTCCCCTCTGACCCTAGTGTGGTACCTGGGCATCTGTCCGTTCCCGGTAGGACTTGGACGCGTCGTCTTTGTGTCGCAGGAGCGTCTGCAGCTCCCCCACGTTGTTGTTGATCCTGGACACCTGAGGGAGCAGAGGAGGAGGAACGCAGCGTGAACCACCAACCCCCTGCCTGGGAAGGAGGAGAGGAGCTGCTCTGGAGAAAGGGAGAGATGGGGAGGGGTAGGTGGGGTGGGGGTTACCTGAGCCTCCAGTGAGCTGACTGTGTCAGCGTGGTTGGTACGTGCCTCCAACAGCTCCACTCGGGTCTCCTCCATCCTCTGCTCTAGAGCACACTTCTACAGGACACACACACACCCCCACAAAACAGAAGCTTTAGTGAGCCATCCAATGATACACACTCCTCCTCCCCCCCCGTGTCTCCTCCGTACTACGCAGCACAGGGTGACGAGGCTCCGCACCTCCTTGAGCAGCTCCTGCATGTGGTCATCCTGGCTCAGGTCGCCCTGGAGACGCCTCTCAAGGGACGAGACCTTCTCCTGGAGGTCCGACAGCATGCGCTCCTTATCCTCCTCCGTCACTGCAGCCTGGGGACAATGAGGAAGATGGTGGGGGGAGTCAATCGTGGGGCCTAGCTCTGCCCAGCTTGGGGTGTTGGTATAGGAGAGCTACACCAACCTTCTGTTGGTGTAACTTCAGGGCATCGTGTTCTGCCTGCAGGATGTGGAGACGCCTCTCCAAGGCTGTAGCTGAGCTCCGCGACTGAAAACACACACACACACACAATGTTCAGCACCATCAAGTTGAATGATTTTGGTTCTGTGCTTATAGATGCGTGTGGGCTCCGGGACTAACTTTCTGGAAGTCTTCCGAGACCTGCTGGATGACCTTCTGTAGGTGCTGGCCCCTCCCCTCTAGTTCTGTGATTTTGTTCTCAGCCTCCTCTCTGACCTCCAGGAGCTCCTCCCTTGAAAAGACCACACACACACGATAACATTATCTAACACGTTCCAACGTGTTACACATTTGGAGGGACCTTGAACATCGGTATGTTGTTACCTTTCGGCCTCCAGCTCCGTGTTAAGCCTGCACGTTTCCTCGTGCTCCTCGGTCAGAGCGTGCAGCTTCTCCTGGGCTTCAGCCAGCGCTCTCTTTGCCGTCTTCAGCTCAGCCTCTCTCTGCTGGAGCTCCCTCTCCCGTTGGCTGAGCTGCTCCTCCTTTCTCAGTAACTAAAGGAACAGACACAACATAACTACCTCATGAGGCGACATGATAACTTTTGGTTCACTCTAGTGTGTAACCAAGGTAGACTGTCCACAGCTCTAGACAGACATGTAAACGGACAGGTAAAACCCCTCTGACGAGTCCGTGTTAGACTTGCCTCCTGTGTGTTAATGCGAGGAGTTCAACAGTGGGTTTTTGTGCATACCATGTGTTTGACTTTAGCGAGTTCCTGCTGCTGGAAGCCCTCCAGTTCGTCCAGATCGTCTCTCTTCTGGAACAGACTGAGGCTCTGCTCCATCATCTCGTCCAGGCGCCCTGCCAGAGAGGCCTTCTCCTGAGGAAAGAGTCAGGAATACGTTCAAACTTATTTAAGAATTAATAAACTGGCTGACTTTGGCGCATGGTGAACAGAATGACAGGCCCCTTTACACCAAGAACGAACGATAACTGTAATGATAAAGATATCGTTTTAAGAGTTGTTCTATATTTAAAACAATAGCGTCCACACCACAACGATAACAACAACTTTAAAGATGAACGATAAAATTGGGATCACTTTCAAAACGATAGGGTTAGGGTTTCCCCCCCAGCTGATTAGCTCTAACTATAGAACACTGTCAACCAATCAGAATCCATCCGAATTTAAATCCCCAGAATTTGAAGACGAGCGAGAGTCAAGGTTGATGTGGACGTAAATATCATTAGTTATATTTCTCGTTTTCGTCCTTGGTGTGAACGGGCATAAAGGTCTTTACCGTACCTTCTCCAGCACTTCCATCCTCTCCATCCATTCCTGTAAGCAAGGAAAGAACATTTAAGAAAGGTTTCCGCCATAATTGTTTTAGAAAGTTTTAGTTAGTGCATTGCTAACCTGATCTTTTTTCTCCAGGGCTAATGCCATTCCCTCCGCCATTTTGGCTCTACTGGCCTGGTGAAATTCATTCTGTTCTTGTTGTTTCCTCATTGATGCTGGTGAGTAATATAAAAGACAGTCATAATATTTTTTACAGGTCAGAACCATCTTACTTGTTAGTGTCTTGTATCTGTGAAAGAGTGAGAGCCTACTTCAACATAGAATTATTATTTGAAGCCAAGCTAAATAAGTTTGAGCAAAGGCAAGCAGTGCAATTTAGCATAGCCAACACAGGTAGAAAGTTAGTTGGAACAAATATTGAAATCATTACACATTCATGAAAAATGTGCTGCTACAAAAGGTGTTAATTGCTATAAAATGCTCCTAGGTACTTCAACGACACATGACATTGGCATGCTAGTCAATTGTACGTCATCACAAACAGGTCCCCTTACAAACCACTTATCAAGCATGTAGGCGAAAAGCAGATCTGTTTTAAAAGTTTTTATTAGTGACTGGTGTTGGAACATGGAAAAACACAGAGGAAGTAGCCCCTTTGTGAGACACGCGGATGGTGCACAGCGTTCAGTGGCCATTGTCTCAGCCAGCAGACAAAACAAATGGGGGGGGAAAGGAAAATGGGAGGATAATAAAGGTACGTACAATCCTGGTGTTTTTCTAATGCAATTTCAAGCTTGTCCTTGGTCTTCTGCATGAGTCGGAGCTGCTCAGCGTAGTCTATTGGCGGGAGGAGGGAGTATGGGATGCCGACAGCACACAGGGACACACACATACAGGAAAGGAAGACAGGTGAATGAGGGTAAAAGGAGAACGAGGAGGTGTCAAATAAAAGAGGCAGGATAAACGTGATCGAGGGAAAAAATGAGGGTGGGGGGGGGGGGGGGGGGGGACAAATGATTTTCTTACATGAGAAAACCATCCTGGTTATCAGGCTGCATGAGGATGTGCTACCTTTAACCTTTTCAAGGATCACAGTCACACCAAACAGCTTAAAGGGAGGAGAGCTTTTGGAGCAATTGGGGAAAGACAGACAAAATGTAGCCTACGCTAGCCTGTAGAGTTAGCTACTTAACGTTCTCAACTTTTCATTATACCTTTGTGAACGTCGAGGACAAAAACCTACTTGTGTACCAAGACCAGAAAGGTTTGCTGTTCATGTGACTGTCATTGACCAAATTACCACCAGTAGAAGAAACCAGCACTAAGACCAGCCTCCCTCCCACAATCCTAACATGCTGTTGGTAGATATAGCTTTACACTGACCTCAGATCAGCATCCTGGGGCACCTTCGGCCTACGCAGACATGTCTTACCTGATAACTTGGCCTCCAGCTTGCGAATCTGATCGTTCCTCCTGAGGATCTGGGAGGATAGGTCATCCCGGGAGCTACTGCCATCAGAAGCCTGGGAGATAGATGAAAAGATCCATCAGCACTGAAAATTACATTTAAAAAGGCCCTACACTAACTACCTAACTTCATTTTTATAAAATGAGGCTAAGCCTACCAGATTATCTAGCCGTATTGTCAGTGAATTACTTAAATAATTCAATCCAGTGCAAATGTGAGAGGTAAGAAGCAACTGTCCAGGCGACTTGATCCTGGCTCCCCATCGAAAGATGAGCAGAGCTATTCTTAGTGAAAACAAAAATAAAAAAACACTGAAATCACAACTAAATTAAATATGTCTTCTGGGAATTGTCCGAGCCATCTATCCCGTCCATAAAACAAAAGGTCTGTGTCTATTTCATGTTTGTTTCTGGGCCTAGAGCTTTCGTGAGAGGGTTGTCAAGCGAGAAAGAAACATAAGCAGTACACGAAACCAGAGCAGGGGTTCAGATTACCCAGGTATACGTGACTCAAGACTACACATTAAACTGCTACATCTAGGTCATACAATTTAAGCTTCTCAAATAAATTAGAAATTTTCATTAACTATTATGACATGAATTCTGCATAATGAAAGGCTGAGCTTTGTTGATGATAATCTCCAGTTGACACACCTATATAACAATGGCTGGCAAACTCCAAAAACGACAACCCATACGTGTTAGCCTAATATTCTTCTTGCATGGCTATGGGAGAATTATGGAACTCGGCTTCCTAATATCTCATATTACTTCAACTGCAATTTCTTGCATTTTTACATTTTCATTATGATTGTTGACATGGTTGTGAGGGGGGATCTAATAGGCTAAGCCCAGACAGGGCTGCATATCCAGTCCAAAACAATCTCAACTATAAACAGGGAGAAACCACTAAAGGAGGCCCATTATAGTCAGGAAGAAGGCGGCGCAACATCCAATTTCATCTATTATTAGCTATTTTAGTCTATTGTTTCTTCACTAACTACTGAATATTCCAAACAGATTCTTGCAAACTATACAAAAGCTTGGTTGAATGATTCAAGCCATCAGTGTGCTGGGAAAGATACTTACAAAGTCATCTCCAGAATCTGCCCCCACAGAGGTAATCGACTCTTTGCTGATGGAACGGGGAATGCGGACTCCTGTCCTGGGAGCTGTGGCTGCTTCCTCAGCAATCTTCTTTTTCAGCTTAGCAAACATCTTTGTGTTTGGTTCTCTTTCAAAATGTGTTTTGCTTCTTCAAAAGGGCACACTACCCCTCAATGCGAGTCCTCTCACAAGTTCAGGGTCCCTTGCTTAGGTCAAAAAGAAGTGTTTCTGCGTAGCAATGTGTAAGAAGGGAACTTTCATTTCCATTCTGTTCCACCTGAAAAAGAAAACAGGTGGAAGAGTTTACAGCAAATCGAGTAGCCTTAATTATGCCTTTAGCAGAAGGACTGAAGAATGAAAAGCGTATTGTAGCATTACACATTTGCTGTTAATGAAAATAGATAGCCAGACGACCAGATAGTTACTTAAGATTATTTTTCTGATAGTTCTGTGTGATATAGCCAAGCCTAGTTAGTTAAAGGGTTACTTTCTGTGCTGCATTTTCCGACACCTAAACAATTCAGATCATTTCGATTGTTCAGATAAATTACATGTGATTTCGGAAATCCTGGTTGGCAATACAATGAGTACTGTCAGCCAAACCCGATTAGCAAACTAGACGGTTAGCTTCCTCGCCAAGCTTGCTATAACAACACAGCCTCAGCTGCTAGCTTAGTAATGTTAGCTAGACAGTGGTTATCTTACCGTACTAGTAAGCTGGCAGACTATGTAGTTAGACAAAGTGAACATGTTTTACTGAAGCCCATTTCGTTATAATGAAAAACGAATTGAAAGACAACCCTCGTGTTTGATTTACAAATATGAACCTATTATCAATAATGTCACGGCTATAATATTAACCGTTTGGTAGACTAGCTACTAGCTGAGCTAGCCTTGTTTCTTGAGCTAGCTTCCCCTAGCGAACATCAACACGTAATCACCTCTAGCACATGACTGACGACGTATTGCGTCGCTATTCATTGGACAGGTTGGATTGCATTGTAGTACTGTTTGTTAAGACCATGTATTTAGTTGTGTCACATCTTTTACAAATATCACAAGGGCTATCCCTTTTTTCTCCCCCGATTTGTAGTGTTAAAGGTTAAACATTCATATCTCTATACTGTCCACGGTAGTTCTGTTTCAATTCACTGATTTCAGTCAACAAAACAAAAATTGCACAATCAAACTACATAATAATTTTATTATGAAACATATTAGCTTTGACAAGTTTTTCAGATTCATACCTTGTATTTATTAATGCATCACAAGACAGTACAAAGTGCATAATTTATTGAAACATATGAGCATAAAATCAGTAATGCTGAAGTGCAATTTTAATTGCAGTGCTACTCTTTTACACAATACATACAACTTGATACATTTTCAATACAAAAATAACAGTAAACGTTATGAAATAACAGCAATTCTATTGAGAAAAAAAAACTGTGCCACCAATAAACCGGCAAATGTATAAATTAAGCTTTTGTGTACCACTAAATTTGAGTGTGCCACTTAATGAGTGAACCACAACATTTGTGGTTCTAAACTTTTGTTAGCTGGAAAGAAAGGCTTTATTGAAGACTTAGTTTGTTTATATACTCAGTCAGCTACAGTGAATCTGAGGAATCGCCTAAGTCTGATACTTAAATGGTATTAACAGTGAATTTTTATTGTCACCACAAGCCGAAATGTAAATATTCCAATACGGTATTTACAAGTAATAAAACCAAATTTGCCAGTTTCACTGACGTATATTTTTCTCTGACAAGAAAAACAATGTGGTGAAAATAAGCGTGGCTGAAGCAAAAGACAGTAGAGTTGTGTTTAGAGAAAATATGGTGTTGTCGTCCTGGGTGGAATTACCCTCTCTGAGTCAGGTACTGCCCTAAAAAGCTTAGGCTCCCTCGTGTTGGCATCTTTGAAGACCATGATAGAAGCAATATTGCCGCAGCGATAGCAGTAATTAGGAGCCGACCAAACGGTAACTAGCTTCTCATCGAACATGAACTTGTAGCCTTCATGTACAAGTTGATGTGCCCGGCAAATCAGCTTCAAGTTGTTGATGTGAACAAACTACATATAAAAGGGGGAAAGGAGGAGAAAAATTAAGATGAGAAACTTTCTCCTATATGAGACGACACTTCTATTTTCTCACTGATATGAAAATTCATTAGGAATGCTTTTGGAAAAACTAAAATCTTACCTCGTTTGTGACCTTTGCTCCAAACAGCCACCCAGCTCCCCTGGGGCTAATGGCCCAGGTGTCTACATCCTCTGGGTCAGACCAGACCAAGTCACAGAAAGCTCCTTTATGGGGGATTTCCTGGTTACGCTCAATGGTTCTGATTTGATCCAGAGTCTTTATGTCTGGAGAGAGGCCGCCATGAACACACAGGATCTGCTCATCCATCAGCTGAAAATATCAAACATACAATTATTATTTTCATATCACGCTTGACCAGGAAAAAAAAACCTTATTGTTATCTTGCTTTGACACTGTGATAAAGAAGCTTCCATTGTACTAAATAGATATGTATATTTATTTTAAATACTTAGAAACTATATTTACTGCAGCAACTGTCAGCATGTCAAACACTTTGGTACAATAACGCCAGGCGTTGGCATTTCCATATTTGGTTTGGCATTCATCTGTAAGACAAAACACACATCTAAATAAAGACTCACAAAAAGAAACAAGGACTATAAAAAAAACAAGCATATCCGTGTAATATGCACATCAGGTACAAGTCAATCCGACCATGAAGTCAGTGCCAGTCTGTATTGAAAATCGTAATCTCACCGTAAAAGCCATAGACTTGAGTAATCTGTCTGCTCTCATGATTCCCTCTCAGTAATGTGATACGGTCTGGCCACTTGGCCTTTAACACCAGCAGGTACGTGAATGTCTCCAAACTGTAATATCCTCTGTCGACAAAGTCACCCTAAAGAGATGAAAAACACACTGAAATTAATGATCAAGTATGGTGAAATAATCATTATATAATCAATAATGTTAAGTTATTAACAAGTCCAAGAGAGAATAGCTGAATGCATACGCACCATGAATATATAATTTGTGTCAGGGACCTGTCCTCCAGTTCTGAATAATTCGCACAGATCATAAAACTAAAAGGTAAAAAAATATTTAAAAAAATAAGCGAGGTTAATTTCTTTAACCATTTTAATGATACAGATGTATATATGTAAGTGTGACTAATGCATTTGACTGTTTACCTGTCCATGTATATCCCCACACACTGTCACTGGGGTGGACACAGGTTGGACATTTGATTCCTCGAGCAATAGGTCGCAAACATAGTCACATAATCTCTGAGGGGAGGGGGGAAGAATACGCAAAACAATGGTTCATATTTATCATTAATAAACGTTCCAGAAAAAAAAGCATGACATGCCTCTGGCTCTTGTAGTTTATTGCTAGGTTAGCTGGACTAGTTGGCTTGTATTGTATTTAGCAAACCCTGTCAGGAAGTGACAAGAAATCAACGTTATTACAACTAAGCATCGCTTTAAAATGTAAACTTTACAATATAAATATGAACATTGGTGCTTGATAGATACAGTAGCTACCGTTCGCTACTGGCTACTATTACTAGGAAGTGAAGTTAGCTAGCTCGCTACGCAACAAACAATGTACTTGCCTGTGCGTTATCCTATGTAGCTAAAATACTAGCTCACAGACTGTGAATGCAAGGGCATAGATACCTTGAGATCGTTTTCGGGTAGGTATTTGCACTGCTTTGCGATCTCTGCATATTTGTCCAAATCTAGTGGCGCCATTGTACCTGTTCCTGTCAAACTAGCTAGTGCAAGCTAGGTCAACTACTGCTGTCAAATCACGTAGAATGATGCTGCTGCTGGTTGACTTGAATCTTACACTTGGTTTAATATACCTGGGCTGCCCGGCACACCGCCGGTATTAATGTCATTAAATAAAAAACCTGTGGTTCAGACACCACTGATTAGTTGTTTATATTTGGTTCGTGACGTACTTTTCATTTATCCGATCATCACCAATGTTAAAATCAATTAAAAAAATTTTTTGAGTCGCCCACTGGTGGCAAGTCCTGCTTTCTGTCTGTAGAGGAAGAAGCACATTTGGACGCACCGCGGCGCACTCACACAACTGACAAGTGTCTTTGAGCATCTAGACCACTAAGCGACACAAATTCAAGTGGGTTCAAATTACGTAATGAAAAATACATGTTAAATGTTAAACGCAAATTTTCAAAATTAATTTTAGGCTACAGTATCAAAGATCAGATTTCTTTATGGATAACAAAGTGTGTGTAGCCTACTCTTCAGCCCAATTACAATATTTTCATTAGTGACTGAATGTGAAACTCCAGAGTCTAATGCCTAGAATAAAAGTCAAAGACCACAATAAAAGTCAAAGTCTGACAAAATTCACGGTGATTCATGAGTTTGTTTTATTGAACCAACTCTCCAGTAATTAGCCTATGCACACTCATTGATGTATCGTCTCATGGCAAAAAAAAAACAAAGGTGTGAAAGGCGGATGCGCTGCCAGTTTAATTTAACATAGGCTGTAAATGACTCTGGAATAACCTTTTTGGTATGTGTTGAAAGTGTTGGAATGAGTTGTTTAAGGCCAAATCTTTTAACTATTAACATTTTACTTCAATAACTGAAATCATCCGGAAAGATTCAGTCGGAATTAGAATGTTTTTAATATCTGACTTATTGAAAGCCTGTGTGGTTTTCGCGTTTCGATAACCACAGATGATCTAGTGGGCGGAGTTTTTGAATACAACAAATCGGATACAACCATAACAACGCCCAACACCTCCCCGAAAAATCCTATTGGCTAATGGTTATGGCAATCCAGTGATTCGTGATAGGTTGCACTGAATGTGAAACACGGGAGCCGCTTGATACAACAATCGTACAGCCGCCGAGGACATCAATGGTGGAGTACGCAAACGAGTCCATTCAGGGAAAGGTCTGAGAAAGACCATTATTAGGGCTTTACATGGAGAGCTGAAATTAAGTATGAGGTTAACGTCCTTAATGATGTACATATCTCCGGCTTTGCTATTTATTTTGTATGTGTATATTGGATTTTCTGAAGCCGCACCGCGCGTCAAACCCTACGATGCGTCGTCTAATGTTATCTCCAGGAAACCTCGCTCAGCCTCCGAGACTTTGGAGTCTTATTACACCATCATGCCTAATCGCTTACCTGAGGACAGATTTGTGCTAGGCCCTTTGCCTGGGCTTACACCTTCTCCCAGCATTGCTTCTACCGGCGTGACCAGCAATACGAGACCTGTCTCTGCATCTCATGTCTCGGGAACCGCAACCACCTTTCAGCCACCGACAACAGACCCAACTACACCGAGCATAGAATCTATATCAACAACTAGAAACCAAATAACAGCTTTTATCTCCAGAATATCTGGTTCTAGCAAAAGATCCACTGATGCACAAACATCAGTTTTTCCCCCTGAAAAAATGATGCAGACCATGGTCTCCATGGTTTCACAGCGTACCACAAATGATGCATGGCCTGCAGATATAATCGAAACACATATTACCTCAACCGAGAATAGTCAAGGTGAGTTTGTTTTATATTATATGAAATATGCATGCATAACGAAGATGTATCTCCAAACCACATCTCCATTTGAGAGAAAACAATACATTCTCTCATGCCTCAATGTATGACGATAAAACAAATTATCTTCACAGCACGTTCACGTTTCAAAATGGTTGCAATACCAGTTTCTTTTATTATAAATACTTAACTACTGTAAGACGCTTTAGTGCTCTCCGCACCGTTTTGACGCAGGGAATGCGGCCGAATAATCTGTCAGATTGCAACAATGGATATGCTACCATGTATCATGGACGGCTTTATCCCTCCCAAATGATCTATTTCAACCTTCTGTACAGTCGTGGGAACGTTCATTGTACATGCAATTATTCAATGTAGTACATCTAGTGTAGCCTGCAATTAATAATAATGTGAATAATAATCCAATTTCGACCACTTTGAACAGGGCCTTTTATTATAGGAGCTGACATTGTGCCTCATGCAACTGGGAGGGGGTGGGGGGTGATGGGGGTCTACCCCGTTGTTTTGTCTATTTATCCAATCCCCCACAGTCCTCCTCTCCACAATCAGGAAGCGCGTTCTATCAAGGTGTTTTCGTAGTCGTTGGCCCACTAAATTAAGCCCAGGAGCCTCTGCTTCGACAGCTGTTTGATCTCATTGTGTCTAAAAAACATCCGTAGAGTGAAAGGGGTGAGGGGGGGATATACCGCATCCAAAATGGCCAGTCCAAGAAGCCCCAGTGCCTTGCTTCACCTCTCTGCCTCATGTATTAGTGTGCGTTGATGGGCTCACTGACTGAGCCTCTGCTGCTGACAGAAGGCTGTTTACTCCTGTAAATATGGAACACTATACATTCGCCGCTATACTGGGGACTGTGAGAGTGTGTCTTATGCTGTGTAGTCTGTCAGGCCTATTTGCCAAATATGAAACCAAGTGTTTGTTAAGCTATAAAGGTCACTCTGGTACAACTCAGATGACAATGTAAACAATAGGTTCACCTTGGTGAATGCCTCACCTCAAACAACTGTCTAAGGATCTGTGTCATTGACGTGCGCCCAAGTGTTCCTCCTTAAGTGTATGATTTCTACCAGTCATCATTGTGGAGTGCATGCTCCCTAGCCTATTTTAAAACTAGGAATTTGTATTGAAGTACAAAGGTATGAAAGGGAGTTAGATTACCAAATTTTCCTGTTCTTTTGTAGCATAAACACTGTCATTGAGGGTGTGTCAAGCGAAATAGAGTAGTCATGTTAAGGAATTGTTATTATTTCTTTCGTCACATGTCTGTCTGTAGCATACCTGAACCCTGCAACCACACTTGCAGGTTACCTAACTGGGAAAAAAACAACCATGGGCAGGTGAGGTGGAGATCACTTGCTTTATTTTCCCTCCAAACTGCACCCACAGTTTCTGTTAAAAACCATACCAAACCAGTTTGGTGGTTTAACCAATTGTTCAGCCTGGTTTCACCAACTTGAATTGAGCCTTCCTATTCTAAATCTATCCTAAAGTAAGACCAGAGAAACGTTAATATTTTATAATTACATTATTTATTTTTATATTTTGGGACTAGGCCTAATGAGGGGAAATATACATTTTTGTCTTCCTTTTACATTACTTTAATCCTAGCCTCCAGACTAAAAAGACCACCTAAAGAGTGTGTGTGTGTGTGTGTGTGTAGGCGCAAGTGCTAATCTGAGTTGCACGAGATCTCACTGTCCAGGGGTAGATCCTGGCCGACAGTTCTCTAGTGGACATGGCTTCTGTGAACAAGTGGAAAGCCGACAGGGCTGCCCAGGCTTGCATAACCATGCCCTTGCACTGTTACATAAAGGTTCTGTAACAGCAGCTAGACATTGGGAAACCTAATGTTTACAGCTAGATAAAATGACATTAAGCAGACTTTGATTTCCATAGCAATCCCCAAAATATTGCCAAACCAAATACTGTACACAGTGGATCATGTTTGCTTCAAAAGCTACCTGTCTCACAACAGAGACATACTTCTGACCAAGCAACGTTTCCTTTGTTTTGACACACAGTTCTAAATCTCATTAAATGTCAACAACCTCCAGGAAAGATAGATAGATACAAACTTTATTGCCACACAACAATGTTGGTGGTATTCTGTTGTCATAGGTAGCAAAGTACAGGATAATCTATAACAGTCTTATATTGTAACCATAAAGGTGAACACATGTAGCCATAAGGACATTCCTTTACCTCTAACATGATGGTCATGGTCACAAACAATTTCAGCTGTATGTTTTGTTTCTTCTGTGACCGCCGCCATGTTTTCATATCGGCAAACTACAGCCATTCAGAAATGATTTACAGTAGACTGTAGGTCACAGTGCTGTTTGGCTGTCACCCCTATGAGTTACACTTAGAGCAACCTGTCTCCTATAATAACAGACCAGAGCTCAACAATCCACCAAGGGGAAACTTGGAATTTCCTCATGAAGCAGTTGAGACCGCTATGCCTCAGTACAAAACCACAGGACCGTCTCTAGCACTTCTCTGCCCTGCCTCCCCTCTGCATCTCTCTTTCTCTTTCTTTTTCACTGGTAAGCAGAGCACAGAGAGAGAGAGAGAGAGAGAGAGAGAGAGAGAGAGAGAGAGAGAGGAAACATCCCTGTGGCTGCTCACCACACCAAACCTGAGCTTGGATGAATAATAGATAAGCCGTCAGCAATCTACAGGGTCATCCACATGTCTGGCACATCCTCCCCCCTTACGACACGCAGTGTGAATTTGGATACGTCAAATCTCGACGCATGGCTTCGTAGGCCGGGATCCGATGCATAGCCCGCACAACGCATGCATTGAATATCGTATCGGTGTGCGGTCAGTGTTTTGAACGCAGTCCTCTTCTCCTCCCCCTTTTCTTGTTGGTCCAAATGTGTAGAGGTTCTCTGCAACTGCAGTAGCGAGGGGGTCCTGGACCCAGACGACTGTGACCAGAGCACGGGCCAGTGTGCCTGCATGTCGGGGTACACTGGCCTGCAGTGTGAGGACTGTGAGGAGGGCCACTTCACCAACGGCACCACCGGCTGCCTCCCCTGCGGCTGCGACTCCTTCGGCGCTGTGAAGCCCCTGTGTGACAGGTGAGAGCGTTCACAACCTCACACACACACCCACACACCACAGGGACTTTGACACGATCATATCGCCGGGCCAGTCATAGCCAAACGAGTCTTATCTAGGTACAGGTCTGGGATTGAGATGAGGAATGTTGAACTGTATGAGCGAAGGGTGTTGTGGTGTTTGGCTGCCGGCCCCTGAGCGTTCTGTTTATCTCCTCTGAGTCATTACCCTCCTCATCTGGATCAGTAGCAGAGCCAGTGAGGCCAATAACCGCCCCCCCCCCCCCCCCCCCTGCCCCCCCCGGCCACCGGGGACACTGTGGAGGTCCGCTCTCGGTTTCATTTCGAGAGCCAAACCAAACACGCGCACCATAACTTACATTGAGTTTTTCTGTTTATCGTAAGAAGCTCGACTCAGAGGAAGGCAGTGTGTGTGGGTTAGGAACATGGTAAAAATAGCTGCTGTATTTTTGCTTCTAACCATTGACAGGAATGTGACTGGTCAGAAAGAATCCATGAGGTACTATATATGGTGTTGTGACATGTCAACGACAGTGAAACAACTCCGAAGAACAGACTGACGTTAAATCCAGATACACATGATGTTATTATTGAAGAAAACCGAAGCGTATGACATGCATCATCATTTCTTAATCTAGTAATGGAACGATGTGCAGTGCAGTAAAACTCAGATGAAGTGGATAACGGGGCATGGGGCGTTTGTGGCTCCAAGCCTTCACACGCAAGCATACATATGATCCTTCTCAGACAGTCTGAGCCTACTATAAACAGTGCTAGCCAAACTAGCGTAGCACAGCCTAGCTCGCTCAGTGGGTAATCACTATGATTTACACAGATTAGCTAGCTCCCAGACCCCCTCCAGGCTTCAGCTTTAGGGAATGTCTCTTATTTAGTGACAGGGCGTCAAGCCCACATATTGCGCTTATTGTCTCGTTCATCCTATAATTTGATGGAGATATAAATGCATTCGCTGAGGTTTGTTCAGCATACCACCAGGTCCACGTGGTACTGAAACCACAGAAGAAGAATGAGATTAGATTCATTGTATCTATCATGCACTGGTTCAGCAACATTCAGCATACACACTTGAATTTGAATGGAATATCCAGACTGAATTATTTTGCTGGTTGACTAAATTCTTTATAATATTTTTATCAATATTTTATCGCCGTGGGATACCCATAATATGTTTTCCAATTTATTGTTGGTGTTTAGCCAGTATTGTAGTAAGAATCCACTATTTGGCCCCCAGCCTACTTGGCCTGCACTGTCCACCATGTTGGAATCACTCGTCTGTAAGAGGCAGAGAGTCTTACTGTGTCCTGCTGTGCACTTTACCAAAATACATCCACAGGGGGCCCAAAAAAAAGGAAAACAGCCGTGGTCTATAGGGTCTGTCTGTCACAGCAACTGTAACTGACCGCCACTCAGGGCCTCAGGTTGATTATTTGCTCATGCCGATAACAAAAAATAACGACTGAATCTATGAACATCCTCAGGAACCAACCGCTGATAGCGAATGACACACACTGTTCGTTAAGGGTCGACTAAAGTAGGTTGTAATGTTCTCGTGTGGAGACACCAGGACAGGGGGAAACGAGTCAGAACCTGCCAGATTCCTGATACTCCTCTTAGTTTGGTCTCATTCCTCAGGGAGTCGAGGGGCACCGCTCACGCTCAGCTCTGTTTTACTGCTCCCAGCTAAAAGGGGGGTTTTGTTGTTCTACGTTTTCTCACAAGCATGACTGAAGATTATGATGGCCACTTTCACTATTACAGTATGTGTACAAGGGGACTTTATTTAACAGACCGGTAGCAATTAGGCGTTCAGATGATATGAGACCCTCTACTTTATTGTCTGCTAACTGTTGCTAAGAGATTAAAACGTGTACCCTTCTGAGTTCATGCATTTATACATGGCAACTTTACTGGCAATTACCTCTCGGCCCACATTAACTGGCATTGCTCTGTAATCTAATTTAGTCCATTCGGCAGATAAATTGGAAATTAGGAATGTAATTTGTCAGTATTTTATAAACAAACGTGGTCTGGTTGAAATTGCATCCTTCCACCATAACAGTTACAGTATATCAATAGTTTATTTGGGTCAGTCCTTCCAGGCATCATTTGCAAAGCTGCACATAATTTTTTTTTATCGAATGGTGCCACAGTTGGTAATGAAATATTGATTCTGGGTGCAGATGTTTCCGCCTGGTCCTTTGGTCTCACATGCAGTAGCCTGATTTGAATGATTGTCAACAGCCCTTTCTCTTACATGTAAATCAGCCATTTATTCCGCCAGGGAATCAGGGAAGCCCTCTGGCACTCACGCCCAAAATGTTTTCTTACCTGTGAAAGGGTCGTATCATTTGTCACCAGTTTGTCAGGGTCAACACAGGTGTTTGGCACCATAGCATAGCTTTGTTGGCTACATTGATCTAAGAGACCTTTAGCTAATATCCTATCCTGAAGTAACTTAATAGCCTCACTTTATAAGCTGTAGTGTGGTTTTTTCTAGGGTGCTACGAAGAGCACAGTAGTGAATCCGGTAATGTGGGCACCTGCTCCAGTTCCACAGCTGGGTGTTCTGACAGAAACACAGGTGGTTTGTTTTGCCCGCTAACTCGGGCCAGCTGCAGGAGACCACACACTGACAAACGGTCGACGGCGTCCAAGCCAGCGTGCGCGACCACGGGCCCAGTGGGGCGGCTTTGTTGCCGCGACAGCAGGAGCGAAGATGCTTCTCTATGACCTCCAGCACATTGTGAGCTGCGTTACATAACTGACCCACTGTGTGATCCGGAGCCCCTCCTCCCTCCCCTCTCTAGAACGAAGCACAACTCTTGGCCCTTGTTGTTAATGCCCTCTCTTTGAGTAGTTGGCGCTGGCAGCTCAGACAGCCAATGGGCCCCGCTTAGAGTGGATCAGTGTACATCTCTCCTGTCGGCCTCACTTCCCCCCTAGGTGAATGACAACTCTTAAGAAGAGTCTCTGATGTCTCCTGCTTCCCTGGGGGGCTAGAAGGCCACTCTGCCAAGGGGGGCTACTATGTTCTCAGTCTATTGTGATTCCCCAGGCATGCGCAGAGCATGTCCGGCATTACCATGGCAGCAGCGCAACGGAACGGGGTTAAGCCTCGTTTGCGATGTAATACTGACCTACTTAATATGCAGCTCTAACGCGGAGCGGTTGGCCCCGTCAGAGCCTTCAGCCTAGCGAAACCCTAACCAAAACAATAACAAACCCCTCCCCCCCCTCTCCCCCCTGTCAAAGTGGAGAAAACACAAGTCTGCGTTCATGAGGCATGAACAGGAACCTGGGATTACTGCTCATTGTGAGGGAGGGACAAGCCTTATAATAATATCCAGGTCTTAGCTGTCTCTGGAATGCACGGTGTCCACCCCCCTAACCAGCCCCTTGGCCGTTTCATGCCTCTGGTCCCCCCTGTGTTTCCGTCTTAAGTCGGGGGGGACAATCTGTTCACTGCTCGTATCCGCCATTTGTAATGCCATGCCGTAATAAAGAGTTGGTGTGGGAGAGGCTGGAAGCGTCCCATAGATGGTAGGTTCTGTGGCGTTGTCCCAGGCCGGGTCCTGGCCGAGGGCAGCCAGAGAGAGATGAGGGAAGCGGGCCATCAATCTGTGCTCAGAAGGGGTGATGCTGTCGTGTGCGACACTGTCGCTGTCCCGGTGAAAACATATTAGACTGAGATTTTCTCACCATCTGCTGTCTTTGGCGAGAATAGAAAAGCCTCTTACATCAGAGAGACTGAATCACTGGAACAGACGTGGGGAAAGCGCGTCTACATTTCCTGTGCGTTTTCTTCACCAGGGAGGGAGGGAGGGAGGGAGGGAGGTGTGGGGAACAGCCATACCGCGTTCGCCGCAATTGGTTACGCAACTCAGGGGAGAGGAGAAAAAAAACTGCTCGGTTTTCGATGTGGCCAACCATATCTCAGCACCCTGTTTTGCTGTTTTGGGGATTGTTGTTCTCAGAATAATTGATAATGGGAGTCAGATGGCTGAGCGGTGAGGGAGTCGGGCTAGTAATCAGAAGGTTACCAGTTCGATTCCTGGCCGTGCAAAATTACGTTGTGTCCTTGGGCAAGGCACTTCACCCTACTTGCCTCGGGGGAATGTCCCATAGTACTCACTGTAAGTCGCTCTGGATAAGAGCGTCTGCTAAATGACTAAATGTAATGTAATGTAATGGGGTCATGTGACGGTGCGCGTGTCCTTTGTCTACCCCACACGTGTTGGGATATGTGTCTTTGTGTGAGTCTGGGGCCCATACAAAGCTGTTGATCTCCTCGCCATGTTCTCAACAGTTCCCTTACGCCCCACTTGGCATTACCATTGAAGCGTCTTATTTGCATCAAGAGCAGTGGTCTACCCAAGCCTGGCCTCATTTGAATCAGGCTCACACGCACACTCAGGGAAATGGCACTTGCTCCCTCTCCGACTAGAGTTATTGAAAGTAATCGTCCGCGTTTACATTGTATCCATGTTGATGTTTCCGGCCGGTGATAAGGTCTGCTCGGGCCTGACTCACGGCTGCGTGTCCTTGAGAGTTTGAAATAAACCCTGGGAGCACGGGTCTGTCAGGCTGTAGGAGTGCCGGGATGTGCCCTCCCTCTGTGAACCAAGACCCCCCCCCCCTCCCCTCTCCTGGCCGCATGGGTCGGCCTGATGTATAATTCAACAGCAGCCTGTGTGTCTTAGTAGGCTAACCACGCAGCCCCGAGAAAATGCAGGTGAAACACAGGCAACTGTTGGCATTTGGACAGGACCCATTAGTGAATGAAATAAATCATTTGGGAAAGCGTCCAAAGAGGTGGGGCGCTAAAGAGCTCACATCTAATTGGACTTAAGTAGGTGAGAGCAGGACTGGATAATCAAACAGAAAGCACGCTCCACTGCGATTGGTTATTTCCAGCTGATGGCAATCCTACACACAGCTCGACAAACACAATGACTCCTACGCACATTCAAGTGGAGCGGAGCTGTTTGAACCAATCCGCTATTACTTTCGTGAAAATGTGTTTTCATCGACGTTAGTGGTAAATCAGGACGACGTTTCATCTCATTCGCTCGCGTGTTTGTACTTCCAGACAACTGTAAACTCTGAGATTGAATATAAGCCCCGTAGGCGGTGGCGTTTAAATGAATGATCGCTCGAGACGGATCTTTCGCGAGCCCGTTCTCTTTGTCATCCCGGCCGCTCCCTTTCTTCCGAGCCAGAGACGGGGCGATGGGGAATGGGCTTCTTCCTCCTCAGTCTCACTGAGAGCACTTGAGCCCCGCTTGAATCCCTGACGAGAGTCCCACAGGTGCCCTGACCCACTCAGCTCTCAAGGTCACGTTCTGTGATGAGAAAACCTGGCTGCAAAGAGGCCCCCGCTCCAAGGAAAGATTGTCACATGCCTGCCTCCCTGGTCTGTTTTTGTCAACAAGGCCTCCCCAGCCTTGGACCAGATGTTGTTCCTGAACCTTCCAGTCTGGGACTCTGCAGCAGCCCAAAACCACACCAGACATGTTTGTGGAATTATATATGAAAGGTCTAGACAGCTTTGAACTGCAGGAGGATGGGAGGCTAGGCTAACCCATGACATAGTGACCAGCTTGGAGAGGGCTGTGCTTCCCACAGAGAGGAGGCTCTGGTGGACGAGGGCACCGAGTGTGAGTTATGGGGAGCAGATGGATTGATGAGAGAACCCACTGAAGGGGAACCTGCAGGAGCTCATGCGTGGAATCACCCGGAATCATCTGCTGCGAATAGAGCGCCATGGCTAAGCCCCTTTCCCCTATTAGAGGCTCTCTAGCTGAATACGGAGGCTTTTTCTTAGCGAGCACGGAAAGTCTCTTTTCGAACAGATCAGGTCCTCTCCCCAAGCCTCGCTTCACCAAAGCATGAGGGAGTTCTTCTTTTTTTGTTGGGAGCCCCGCGGTATCTGAAGGATGAAGTACTCACCTGTGTGTCGTTTGGTTTCTTCCAGCTCAGGGATGTGTATGTGTAAGACTGGCGTGTACGGGCCCAAGTGCGACGAATGCCATCCAGGGTTCTTCCGTTTCAGCAGCACGGGATGCCAGCCGTGCCAGTGCAACAACCACACCAACTACTGCCACCCCCAATCCGGTAAGCAGCCCCCCCACACACACACACACACACACACACTGAAACCACACGGCCAAGCACAGCCACCACAGGTTACACTGCCTCCTACGGGCTATCAATCATGAACATGGGAGCGTGTGCTGTTCACCTCCCCAGAGGGCAGTTCTCTGAGAGAACACTCAAAGTTATTGAGAGGCCATGCACGGGGTAAAGGTGGGACTTTTCTTTTTTTCAAACCCCCATCTGTGATGAAGAGCCAGATGGTGCACAGGAGCCTTTTCTGGGATCAGAGGAAGAATGCAGTGGATTTACTGAGCTCCTGTTTGACTTCTAGTACCCCTATGAGCCTTCCCATACACAGTGCTATTACGTAAAGGGCACTGGATGCCAACACAGCAAAGTACACTTGTGTCTGCCCAGACAAACAGAAGTGACTCGTTGCGTTTGCATCTAAGCAGATTGTTTCTCCCTCCGAGTCCTTGTTAGTGATTGCATTGGCGTAATAGCCAGAGGCGTCCTTTACAGAAAGGAAGGTCATGGGATAGAAAACAAGGCAGCAAATATCAGATATCAGGCTACCTGTGCCTAGTGTATCTCATAGACACCAGATGACTGCCTGGATTCACCACGGTTTCATTCTGCATCCACTCTACCATGAAGGCCGAGGCCAGCTTCTGTGAAAAAACAGATAAAAAGCTAGGCCTCAATCTCAGCTGTACTAATCTTGATCATATAAAGACCCAGACACAGGCTTTTACTTATGAAATGATTAATTAATCATTTTAAAAGGAATAATAATAAAACATGTTGCAACAAACCCGCTTGAGAATCTTGGCCCCAGGTGAACAATCTCCCTCCCCATTTCCCTCAGATTAAGTTCCAATTTGTTCTCTTGTTTCTTCTGCAGGCATCTGTCTGAACTGTCTGGACAACACCAAAGGAAACAACTGTGAGGAGTGCAAGCTCAAGTTCTACCGGAGCCCCGGAGCTGCCCCGTCAGACGCTTGTGTCTCCTGCCCCTGCTCCAACACCAGCTCCACCGGCAGCTGTCAGTCTGGTGAGGATCCAGGACCCCCCCGGCCAGGCCCAATCAGTCCGCCCCTCGCTCCTCATCTGAGGGTCACATCGGTCAGGGCTGCGAGGGTGCTTTGGACGGTCGTTACTTTTCAGCTGACTCACTGTCCTGTGGGTAGCCTCGGCATCGATATATACATTCCGGCTGATACCAGAGCAGCAAATCTGTTTTATCTGGCAGATAAGATGCGTAACCACAGGGTATCAAAGGTGAAAAGTATTTTTAAGGGCAAGCAGATTTGAAAAAAAGCATTGTTGTGAATTAGCCAGCCGAGGTTTCGCCGCGTATTGAATAGAAGTGGCACCTCAGCAGCTGGGGCCTGAGCCCTGAAGTCAGAGACACGGACAGGGCCCCTGTCACTTCCCCTCACCTCTCCCTCTTCTCACCTCTCCCACCCTCCAGCGGGACCAATCAGCATCCGCCATGTGACTTCTGACGGCTTCCCATTGGTTCCTAGTGGCCTGGCAACAGCCATGTGGAGAGGGTCAGAGGATGTCAGGTTGTGTTTGCCCAGCCAGGGCCGCGGGGCGGGGGGGGGGGGGGTTATGCAGTGTCACTGAGCATGAGGCAGTGGGAGGGGAGGGCTGAGCTGAACATGGAACACACATGAGCACAGCTGGGCCACTTCACAGCAAGTCAGGCAGCAGCAGACCAGGGGGGGATGGGCACCGTGCAGCCTTCAGAAAGCTACGGGAGAGGATGCTGCCGTGTGTGAGGAGTCAGCCGAGATGTTCCCTGACAGATAGCCCCATGAGATGAAGCCCGCAGATCTCTACACGCTGTTAGCTTGGATGGGGGAAGCGTATGGAGGATGGGATGCATATGGAGAGAACTGTACAGGGAGATGGAGGCATGTGCCCCAGGCACAGGTTGCCCTGGCAACTGACAAATGGGAGGGGGGGGGGTTGGTACCATAATGCAGTACCATGTCAAGGAACTGCAGGAGGCCTTCCACATATGCTGATTGGACGTAGGGTGTTTGTCAACATTACATATTTTTATACTGTGAGGGAGGGGGCAATTACAGGGTGCGAGTGAGGAGCGCGTGCGGACGTAGCATGTAGGTCACATATATGAAATGATCCGTGCACGGCCTCTCTTTTCTCAATGGTACAGGATGGCTCGTCTCATTCATCCTTAGGCTAACAAAACATTGACTTTCCCTCTCTCTTCCAGTCTCTCTCTCTCTCCACACATACTCTCTGAGCGAGAGCGAACGAGAGAACAACTGCAGTGAGAATGAAAGCTAGGCCTGCCAGGGTGCGGAGGGAAATGCAGCAGGGGCTGATGGGTAAATAACCAGGTCAGGTTCCATGTACAGGTCCCAAGCCCCGGTCCTGACTGGTTCACGTTTCCCTCCTGGTGGCCATGACACTTTGTCTCTCTGCTGGGCCCAACTTCAGCCCGAGAGACCCACTGAGAATCATTTGAGAGAGTCAAGAGAGGTGTTGTTGGAAGTGAAACAGCGACATGAACCCACCATCGCTATGTGAGGAGCTGGCGAGCTCATTTGAAAGGTGAAGGAGACGTGTCGGGGCACGTTTCCCCCACAGGGCAGGGAGTGGAGGAGACGGGACGCTCGTCAGCGCTGCCCTCGGAAGACAAGGTTCCTGTGTGGAAGCATCATATTACTGAGGAGCAGAGGGTGGGAGGGAACCCGACCCTGCAGGAGATAGCCATGTGTTTTTTTTTTTTTTTTATTCAATTGAATTACAGTCGGATTTCACAGCGGTAGCTCCACGCGTTTGTCAGATGAGTCTTCCTGGCGAGTTCAGGGTTCATAGCCACTTGAGAATAGTCTGTCCTCTGTATCCCACATTGATTGGTTCTGCGTTGTCCCTCCCTTGTTCCAATCATTAACATGAGCCTAGTTTCCTTGTATGTTTACTGGAAACCGAGCTACTATTGAAGCTTGCCTCATCCAAGTACAGTCCAGTCTGTCAAAAAGCATTCATATGGTACATGTACGCCCTCTAGTGGCAGAGCATGAACACAGTCACGTTTGTCTGAAGCTCCATAATGACTGTTTGTGTGTGTGTGTGTCTGTGTGTGCTTTTGTTTCAGCAGACTCTGATGGGTTCCCAGTGTGTGACGATTGCCTTCCTGGGTACAGTGGTCAGCAGTGTGACAGCTGCAGCGCTGGCTTCTACAGCTCGGCTGGTGGGTGTGTGCCTTGTGACTGCAGTGGGAATGCAGACCCCAGAGGTCCTGCCCAGCCCTGCCACTCGGTCACTGGGCACTGCCTGAGCTGCGTCAACAACACCACAGGGCCTCGCTGCCAGCTGTGCGCCCCCGGCTTCACAGGAGACGCCCGTGCCCACAACTGCACCCGCCCAGGTAAGGGTTTTACCAGGGGAGAAAGACTGGCCTGGATCAAAACATGCACATTTCAGATGGAAAATTACGATCACAAAAACGTCATTTTGATCGAATGAACATGGTTAACTTTCGTTATTTATTTTTTAGCAACCCGGGTCATTCCAATCCCGGTAACCAGAACGACATCAGAAGCCCCCAAGACCACAAACACCATGTCTGCTACCCCTTCTACCACTATGATCCCCACCGTGCTCACCAGCGCCCCACCATCCACCTCCACCACCAACTCCACCACCCTGCTGAGCGCCGCCACCACCCAGGCCCTGCTGACCAGCCTGGGAAGCCCCACGGACAACACCACGGCGGCCCTGACCGAGGTCTCCTGGACCCAGTTCAACATCATCATCCTGGCCGTCATCATCCTGGTGGTGTTGCTGCTCCTGGGCTTCGTCGGGGGAGTCTACACCTACCGCGAGTACCAGAACCGCAAGCTCAATGCTCCCTTCTGGACCATCGAGCTGAAGGAGGACAACATCAGCTTCAGCAGCTACCACGACAGCATCCCCAACGCCGACGTGTCGGGCCTGCTGGAGGACGAGGCCAACGAGGTGACGCCCAACGGCCAGCTGGCGCTCACCACGCACGCCCCAAACTGCTACAAGGCCTAGCCGCTCAGCAGGCTGGACGTCACGTGTACGACGAGAGACATGAGTACGTGGTTGACGACCTTTTCCGACGCTGCTGGACACACCAAACCCCAAAGCTTCCCAGTGTGACGACTCGGTAGCCAGTTGCCTCTGGCGCATCATAACGGTTTTGCATTAGGCCAGACATGACCAAACGGGTTCCGGAAACAAAACGACAACAAAAAAAGGGAAGGAATGTTGTTTTGAGTTTGTCTCTAATTTGATCGATCAAGCTCTTTTTTTGTTGTTGCTCTTGGACACATCATTATTGATGTCCTTATCAGTTTGAATCAGGGTGTTTGAATTGCAACATCTCACACACACACACACCCATGTAACCCAGCCAAAGGTTTTTCCGGCCCCTGCTTGGCACCAAGCTATTTCCCATGGATTATCTGATACCCTTCCATCTCAAATAATGACGAACCTTTAGGGTTACTCAACGACCAAGTCATACTCTCAGCAGCAACATGCAGAAGACAAAAGAATGGCTAGCCTACAGTAGCACCTGACTGGCACCTAACTGCAGGTAGAAAGTGGTATCATTACTGAAGATGAATGGTTTCTCCACATGAGAACACCAGTGAAAATGTTGTTAAAAAGTGTAGGGTGCTTTGCTTTAGATGTGCCCAGTAGAGTGCGCTGTTGCAGAGTTGGAAGGGTCTAGTTCCTGGAGGGTCAAGATGGGTGAGAGCACACAGATTCTTATGCAGCTTACTGAAGACCTCACCTGGAGACTAGCGTTTTACAACTTACAAACGATGAACAGTTTAAGTTATAACTTGAAGAGCGATCTGGTGGAGACAATGATTGTTATTTAATTCATTTTTAGTCATTTTTTATTTATTGTTTTAAGTTTTGTTCTGGGGGGGGGGGATGCTGCACATGTATGGCGTGTTATTCATGGTGTTTTATCTCGTGTGCTATATTGAATAGTAATTGAAATGGGCAATATGTTTTCATGTACAGTACATGTCTTCTTGTGAGAGTTGTCGGGGAACATTTAAGACTGCTGGCTAACCTAAAAACATTAATGACCTCATCTCCTGCTCAGTTTCTCAAGTTTGATCCTTTATGAAGAGTTGCCCGGTCTTTTACCTTGCGTATTCAAAGAGGAGTGTATAAATTATAAAGCTGCCCTATCTTGTACCTAGCCTCTACCCACTTATCACTGTGGCTCATAACACCTTTATGGACTGTCACTTTTTCTCTTTCTTTCGTAATCTGAGTTTTGGATCTGCAGGTCTAAGAAAGACATAACTCAACAGACGTTGATGAACCAATTTTCCAAGTAGTTACTGTTCATTTTTATTTTTGTCAGTCTTTGAATTCTGTATAAAAGAAATGGATGCGTTGCTTGCCACAATACTTGACAACATAATGACTATGTTTTCTAAGGGGCTGACAGCCCATCATTAAAGGGTTAGCTAGTAATGGAACGCACTCCTCAGGCACTGCTTCTGTCCCCAATGTGATCACTGTAAATATGCATAGGACATTGTACAGACGAATGTGAATAGAATCATTAATATTGTACAGGTACGTAGAACTAAGTACTCACTGAAGTCATTTCCCTTCCACAAGAAGGGTACATTTAGGCACAGTCCACAGAGTTGGGAATACAAGTTACTCTTTAAGATTAGTTTATCCTAACCTGCTGTTCTCAAATAGAAATGATGGTGTAAATACTACTAACTGAGATTTGTCTCAATCACAACATTAAATAAAATTGGATTTATTGGTTAGTCCTTGTGGTTCCGTTTGTGCATGTCATTCGCATTAGTCATTCATCTACAACCTACGCTACCGGGGAAAGTAGGGCCACACCCTTCGCTAATGTTGTTGTGTTATGCATGCACAGTGGTTTGTTGGCCTTGATCTACAGACGTGCGCGTTCACATAAAGGGGCGGTGTTTGCACCATATGTCCAATCGCAAACATGGACCAAACAAGAGCCGCATATTTCACGGAGGAGGAGCGGACAATAATCTTACAAACTTTGTCTACTCCTCCTGAGTGAAATATTGTAATACAAACATATCACGAATACAGACATATAATACAGGCAAAAGTCAACAAAGTAGCTGCTGCCAAGCTGGCAGAAAATAGCAGACGCTGTAAATGCGTAAGCTACATTATTGATATCACTGCCCCGGGCACAAGATGTGACCGTAATTACACGTGCGCATTCCATAACGTTAAACTTTTGTTTCTGTATTGTTTTAGTTGCAACCCTGGCAGTGGCAAACGATCGTGGGAGCAAATAAATAAATAAATATAAAAACATAATTAAAAACGGTAAGTAGCAGTAGGCAATACTTGCACATATTTTAAGGCCAACAAGTAGGACTACAAGGCTTACTTGCCTGAGTCAGTCCCTTTTGTAGGATTTTGGTATAGCTACAAAGGGCCTAGAACAATGAAATTGCTTGCAGCCAACAGGAAGAAAAATTAGGCAAAGAAAACTGGGGGGCCCTCCTCCACAGGACTTCACTCCTGCTGAGGAGCTGGCCCTCTCCAGCTATCAGGGTCGCCCCATGATGGAAGCAGTGGAAGGGGGCATTTCTTCAGACCCTGGTGGCAGCAGCTCGGAAAACCAGGCATATGTATGTTTCAAGTAATCTATGTGACCATGTTCATTCAACAATTATTTATGAATATTGTAGGGGTGAAATGTATTACTGTTCTCCACCCACTGTCATCCCACTGTGCCATACAGAGGTAACAGGGAAACTAATAGTCATACGCCAGTAGGTATGCCATATGTGGTTGCTGAATATTGATCGAATATGCCATTTACTTTCTCAAGTGGAGGCCCTGATGATCAGGAAACTGTGTCTGCCTGCTCAGAGAGCATTTTGGGGGTACACTTTTTAGTTTTTTACCACTTGCAACACAGATGGTGAGAGTGTGTGAACGTGTGGCTGTGATTGAAGTGTCTGTAATGACTTGCTAATGGTGGTGGTCTGAACATGAGACACAAGTCCTTAAAGTGCTAATTTCAAATATGACTCAATTGATTAAATTGCTATGGTGTTAAACTCAGCAGAAAGAGGAACTTCTTCCTCCCCCTGAGCCTAGGGCCTCCACCTCAAGGTCAAGACAGACATAAGGTATAAGCAATGAACCTTGAAACACAATAGTCAAATGGACACCTTCAACTTTCTCCAAGTGTGCCTTGCAAAGAGACAATGTTCTTTATTTGTTTCAGGTTGGAGAAGACAATGTGAGGGCCCTGTATAAAAGAACCCTGGAGCTCGATATAGAGTATAAGAGGCTCGATATAGAGTATAAGAGGCTCGATATAGAGTAAGGCTTTTAATTAAAAACATACAGCTCCAGAAGCTGGCAAAGATACGTAATTCCCTCTGCTGAGAATCTATATCTTTTATTAAGATACTCATGAGGGAATGCAAAAGGTTTTGTCGGTCTCTAAATGTTCTGGCTCTTCTGAGCGCACCTCTCACTATCCGCGCACCAAGCTCCACAGGATATTCTATGAACGGTGACGCCATTATCCTCAAGAATGAGTTAGTGGGCGGGGCTTTTATACCGGTTGATCTCTGATCTCTAATTTAACCTACTCCCGACCAGGTTAGGCGTTCAGCATGTGTTACCATGTCGATCTATCCCGGTAACAAGTGATCCACCATCGTGATACAGAACACCCTGGGTTGAACCTGAAGTTACCTCGCTAACGCCAAATCTTGATTCGTAGTACAGGCCGGGCCCCTGGAAGTCATATTTGAATTCTCACTGAAACTCAACACACCGAAACAGCTCCTTCAACATGTTTTGAGTGTAGGTGGGACGTGGGCGACAGCATACTACAAGTAGGCGCGGTAAAGATAGACTTTAATCGTGCACGGTACATACTACTAGCTACGCTACTTGTTTTTGACCATGGTCAACATTGTCATGGAAGATAGTTGTTTCAGGGATATGCATCAATTTAGAAGGGGTAGTCTTGACCGTGAAGTTGGTCGGTCTTCCTGTGGAGATCTAAAAGGAATTCGGCACCTGATATGTCTTACTCGATTGCTAATCGTAATCATGCTACTTGTGTGTTCAGTTCTTGTTATGTTGGTTTACACGCTCCACTACTCAGTGTCGAATCAGGTAAATTTAATTAAAAGTAGTGCTTCTGTTGTGTGTGTGTGTGTGTGTGTGTGTGTGTGTGTGTGTGTGTGTGTGTGTGTGAATCGCCGTGATTTCTTTCGCCGTGTTATTGGTTGCATCAGAATACGGCTGACCAAAATAATGTCTAAATATACGTGGATTTATGCTTCACAGTACTTTCTGTCTTTAATTATTTGTTTGTTTCTTTGTATAGCACCCACACCCCCAAGACAATCACATGGGTAAGTCGGCTATTCTATTATTTGAGCCCATTCATATTACTGTATGATTGTACCACTATTTGACCGGCGCTATATCATTCCTCCAGGAGACAGCACTCAGAAACAGCTACAACTGAATGCCAATTCTAATGCCTTTTTGACAGGTAGGTAACACTTGTTATGATGCATGGCTGATACAAAAGTTATGCAGTATTCATAATACGATCTAAAGGCACATTTCTTATCATTTGTTCTATCTGTCTCTTGCTTTCAGCGCCAGATACTCACCACACAAACTCCTTTGCACCCATTGAGTGGGAGCGTAACCGTGGGAATGCTCACCTCGGTACTTTCACGTCTAACGGCACAGACCTCATTGTGCCCAGAGATGGCACCTACAGGATTTACCTGCAGATTACCTACAAGGGTCCCAAGAATGTGCCAGTAGGAGCGCTCGCGAATGTGGCCAGCCTGGAATTTTATCTTCATAAATTTGGATTGGGCTACAAAAAGGACATTCGTCTGCTGAGCTTTTATGACACAGTAGACTTGAATTCGTTGATTCGGAAATCCCTAAACACGGCAGCAACATTTGATCTAAAGTTCAATGACCGGCTCAAAGTTAAAACAAATAAACCTGAACTCATGGTACTAAGTGAGGACACAACATTTTTTGGGGCAGATCTTATTAGCTGATATTGTAAAGGCATCACTCAGCACATTCACCACTCACCTTGACTGCAAAATTGAGCCTTTTGCATACCCTACAGTCAAGGCCTTCTAGACGTTTAATTGGCTTTATTGCTCAACTGTATATTTTAATGGAGAGCCAATTGAGTCATAGTGTCACAGGCACTGCGCTGTTAGTAGGTATCCAACTGCAGACTGGGGTTGACAGCATTTTAGTTACTGTAGTAATGGTTGGGCGTGGGTTTAGGCAGTTCACCCCTGTTACACTGCCATTGCAATTGTACCCAAAACAATGACGTACTTTAGATGACAATGTTGCTAAGGCAACTGTTTTGAGCAATCTGTTTTCAGTCCATGTGGCAACTCACGTTTGCATAAAAGGAATAGGCTCTTGCCATCACTCTGAGATGTCTGAGCAAACATAGGATATATGACTCACTGTCTATTGAATCAAACAAAGGGTAACCCAAACCTCAAAATAAGTTGTCCCAGAGGCAGGGAAAATGCTAACCTTTCTGTAACAAAGTATAAACAATCTTTTAGCTATTCCGTTTTCCTTTTCTACTTTCTCGCGTTGAATAACCAATCCAAGGGGTATAAAGTATATGTTCCATTGAATTGAAGCATGAAATAATTTGCTGGAATTCAGTCAGACAAAGTGGAGATCTGATGTAGTATCTTGTACTAAAATCTAATTCATGCCTTTTTAAATAGAAAGTGTGATACTGTGGCTTGTTAGTAGAAGATGACTACCTTGAACTCAAAATGCAATGATCAACTAACTTTTATAGTCATCTTTTTACAATGGCTTGCTTCCTGTTTACACAAACAAAGGGTAGGCTAATCTGTCATTCATATTATTTCATACTGTTGGATCACTATGATCAGATGAGGGAAGCTATGTTTGCAATTGGATTGTTCAGTATACTTTGTGTAAAATAAAACTTAACATAAAAAAAGTTCTGTATTAAATGACTTTGTGTGGCCTGCTTCTCAATATAATGTGGGTTGGCATGCAAGAAGGTGTGCCAGTCAGGTGCGTCAATAGAGAATTATGTTAATGTGAAACTAGACACACAGCTTTTTGCATGGCTAGGTGCCATGGTGCCATAGCTGTATATTATGTACATATTTTTGGGAAGAGGGAAAGGGTTACTAAACCATTGGTGTGAATTATTTGATTTATTCAGATTTAATCAGACTACATGCTGATCTAGTAAGCATGCAGGAAATTAAGGTACATGCACACACAAGCCTATCAATTATTAAACAAACATGATACTCTCCTCTGTGGAGAAGTGGCTCATAGGATGAAGCCATCTCAGTGAGGCCATGGAACCTTTAAACTGCCTCGCGTTCACCCTCAGCTGTTAGGATCCGGAGTTCGTAGCAAATTACCACTTAAATCGACCCCACCATTTCTCAACTGTGAATTTCTGGGTAAGGAACCCATCATGGCAACAGGTAAGCATTTATGTATGTATTTATATTTAGTCAAATTGGGAACTCGAGTAAAAAATAAAATTTGTAAAAAGTTGGTTTAGATTGGGAAACATCAGACTGGTGCCAAGGTTGTAAAACATTAACCAAAGATTGGTTGTTTTTTTCCTAATAGAAAATATAACTTGGCTGGACTTGCAACGACATCCACTGGTGTGTGTTAGTGGAGGTAGTTAGTGGTAGACCTATGTCATTTTTTGCTTTTGTGTCCACAAGCAGTTACTGCATTATACATGAGAGTTATCGCACTTACTGAATGTAAATATGTAAACAGTTCAGATCAATGTTACTGTGCTCTTTGTGTAGTCTAAACACCTCTGTTCCATGATTCCCGAGAAAAGTTTCGCCGAGTTGGCTGAAACTGTCCTTTAGCTTGTTTTCTGGTTTCAGTTGGCATGAGCCACCTCAATAGCAGAAACCCAATGAGCCTTGACACCACACTGTCCACTGAGGAGTGACACTGAATGACTGCACTCGATTGGCTAGAGGCTTTTAATTAATCAGACACCCTGTTTCCACTGTAGGACTAGGACTAGAAGTGGGTCAGTCTACCACTCAAGACTGAGTGAGAGTTAGTTTTCCAGGGCATGTTTACACAGATGATAGGGGAATTGAATTTATTCATAAAAAAGCACTTCATGGGTCGACAGCATGTGTTTTTATTGTACGTGACAAACGTTCTATAAAATAAGTGAATCAATGTCTCTAACCTCCTTCCACATTTCCATCTCAGGCATTCCAGAGTCATCCAATTCGAGAACACAACCTGAGGGAACCCAAGGACTACAAAATCTTACTAGACAAACACAATCACCTGTCCAAAATGTGCAGCCTGAACCGAACAGTGACTACCCTCTTTCTCTGGGCTATTCAACTAACAACAAACCAACTATCCATCCTTTGTGTGACAGCGATCGACTTCAGGGTGATAGTTCAGGATTTTGTGTTGATAGCGAGGGAAGGTTAAGCAGAGATGAACAACCTATTCAGACAAACCAGGAAGTAATGACCCCACCAGTTGGGTTTCCATCCCATAGCTACTCATTCCAGCCATCCGTGGATGTTACCATCCCATCAGAGGAGCCGCCACCCTACAGCCCACCAGACCCCAAAATGGCCTACCTTTTCTACCCTTCCCAGCCTCCTCACCACCCTGGACCAGCTGTCATAGCCTGTCAGCCAGGACCCAACCAGCCAGCATTCTACCAGTCCCAATTCAATCCTTTGCCCAACTACCCTCCCTATACCATAGTAAGACACCATGAAAAGGCCTTGCGACTGAGGAATAATTTCACATCTACACACATTCTTTACATGCCCTTTTGTTTGAGAGCTTATTTCTTTAAATCATAGTCTGTGTTGTGTTCTAGTATATGAATGGGTCATCGCTGGGCGAGGAGAATGTACCACTTCCTAAAGATTACATGGTAGAGTCCTTGCTGGTTACCATATTCTGCTGCCTAATGAGTGGAATCATGGCTCTGATGTACTCCTATGAGGTAAGCATTACGTAAGCATGCATACCGTGGCTGTTAAACCCGTATGTGACTTGGGACAGGCTTGGCTTCTATGTGGGCGTTGTGCAGTATTTCATCAATGTGTTTGACGTCGTTGAAAAGTGTACCGTCCATAACCTTTTCTGCAGACACGTGCTGCCTTGGCCAGAGGAGACTTGAGGGAGGCAGAGAGGACCTCCCAAAAGGCCCGCCTGCTGGTTCTGTTCAGCTTGATGTTTGGGGTCTGCGTTTGCGTGGGCTGGGTCATCTACATTGTTATAGTTCTATGTGCATAGTGAAGCGAACAGGCCTTTTCTCCGGTGAAGATTTCCAGATACATCATTTGTGCAAAGGTTACTCTGATGCGCTGAGGAAGAATGTTTCAGAGACTTTTTACTATTAGTTACATATTTGTAATGAGTTATTGTTTGGTGTAATTAAACAGTCCTTGAGACTCTAAGCTAATGGTTCTCAACCCGTGTCCTCAGGGACACCCTGTCCTCCATGTTCTTGATGTTTCCCTGCTCCAACACACCTGTTCCTAATGAATGGTCGTTACCAGGCTTCTGCTGAGCTATATAACAGCTAATTCATTGGAATCAGGTGTTGGAGAAGGGAACCGTCTAACCATGCATGCCAGGGGGGTCACTGAGGCACAGGGTGGAGAACCCCTTCTCGAAGCGCTGTAGTGGAAATTGCTGAAAGGTGAGTGTAAAGTTATGTTCATAATGTAAACCAATGAAAATACTGTGTCCCAATAAAGCTTAATTTTTATTAAACCTAATACATTTTCATTCATTCAACATGGCTTAGGAACAGGCAATAAATAGACAGGTCAAAGCAAACAAGAAATAATAGAAGACTAATAACGAAACAGTAACACAGCAGCAATAGTTAAAACCTTAGGAGTGCATGCACAGGTACAGTTTGTACGGTGTGGTAGTGAACATACTTTGCTTGTGCAAATGCTTTGGTACAAAAAGATTGGCAAGAAAAATAATAATTGCGTTATATTTCTGATCTAAAACAGCCTGTTTGCTATTAAAAGCATTCATAGAAATCACTGGCAGTAGCACATGCAGCAGCCTGGGCTGGTTCTGCAACCTCATTACACAAAGGACACTACAACTCTTCAAACACTTTGTTTTAAAACCGACAAAAAGGCCAGACAATATACAATGAAACTCCAAAGAGCAAAACTAACACAAACGTTATATCACAAATGATAACAGAGTACAGTCATGCATACTTCAGTTTGTCAAGCTTGTTCAAAAGCCGTGTTTGACCAGCAGGTCAGAGTGTGGGTGTTGTGGAGAATACATTCTCTGGATTATAGTAGATAGCCATAGCGAGTGGACCCCATCTTAAGGCGATTCATATTTAAGCTGTGTGTTTGTTCCATTTCCAAACTTGAACTGTATGGGCAGTGTCAGTTTTTGCTAAAGATTAAGGACAAGAACATTTACGACATAGGAATGTTGCCCACACCAAGATGAATGGAAAACCCCATGCTTGCGTAGAGTGCTTTTTGGAATGTATGTGGCCTTTTAGAAATATGTTTGCGTACAGCGATGGAGTGGAAAATCAAGGTGAGAAGAGCAGGTGTATCCTGGTTGTCAACTTGTATGACGCTATATCATCAATCTTAACCCATGTCCTTTATCCATCTAATTACTACACTCACTTCATTTTTACTGTTTCCTACAGTTTTTCATAAGGATAAAGAAAATAAATATTGCAGGAAATTTCAATATGTAAACAACTTGCGTCACACGACTTTCCACCAAGTTGTCCTTGTGCAACTTTTTCTCCATAATCAATGTTGTGCAGCTGCCTTCAAATTCACATAAGTGTGCATGCTGTCATTAGGAGCACTGCACATACTTGGAAGTGTTTGGTCATAAATATCAGCATGTTGAAAGGCAAGTGTATTTGGGGTTGTGTGTGTGTGTGTGTGTGTGTGCGTATTCAAGCATAACTCCTCTAACTGAGCAGCTCCAGGTATGTAACAGGCACTTTTCCTTTCTGGTTCCCACGCTCTCCGATAAGCCAATCAGAATCCATGCCTGGAACTGTGTAAACTGTGATGAGCTGGAGGAGAGAGAAAAACAAAGAATGGATCTCTTAGTGTCATTTTATCATTTCCATTTAGGAAGGCGGCTAATGCTAACGGGAGGATTCAGATACAGTCAGGCATCCTTCTGCTAGCACCCAAGTCGGTACAAACACTAGAAAAAATGTTGGCGTGACCTTTTGTGATTTACATGAGCGAACAGCAGGACACATGGGGCATCAATGTGACAGTCCTGTGTAGTGTGAGCGAGTGTGTGTGTGTGTGTGTGTACTTACCTCATCAGCCAGCAGGGACAGCTCGCTGGTGTCTGCGGCGTCATAGTCATACAGCACCTTGGCCTTGCGCGTGCCCGTCGCCGGGGCCTGCACCTCCTCGATCTTCAGCGTGTCCACCTCCGCCGCGCCGCCGGAGTCCAGGGCACCGCCGCCGCCGTCCAGGGGAGGGCCGGCCGGCGACACGGGGTGGCCGGGGTTCGCTGCGAACGCGTTCGGGAACCTGGGCAGAGTGGGGGGGACAGTCAGGACGTTTTGTACGGGACACGCATGACTGAAAGCACACATGACTGAAAGCACGCAGGGCGGCGGAGGTGACTTGGCAATTTGGGAATCGCACTCACGCGTCTCCATTGGAACTGGGAGCATTGGAGAAAACGGAAACGGGATGTTTGTGAATGGGGCAGTTCAAGGGGAGATGAGGAGAAGAAGAAGAGCAGGCTCACTGCATCCTCCACGGGAGGGCGACTAGCGCTTACCTGCTCAGCTCCTTCTGCAGGTCAAGCATGTGCAGGTGGCACTGCTTATAGTAGGCTGCCTGAGCCTCCACAAACTCGTGCAGGCAGCGCAGGTGATTCACCTGCACAGACAGGAAGTATCGTCAGGGAGGGTCCTTGTTCTGCCCCCCCCCCCCTCCCCCAGCACACAGACACTGTGTCTGGGGCACGAGGCCAGACGTCGTCCCCCATCCCCCTCAGGAGGCTAGCCAGATGCGGTGACTCACGTGAGTGCTGCTGATTCCCTCCAGCAGCAGGCGCGTCACCTCCGCCTGGCGGTCAAACTCCGTCTGGGCCACCCGGAGATCGTGCTCCGCCTACACGGAAACACGTTCAATCATGCCCGTCAAACACTGGGAGGCGGGCATCCACCCACATCATTTTCTGCCCAAGAGGAAAACAGCCGTGTTCAGTTTTTTTATTCGTCATACTCACTTTGTCTACTTCCTCACTCCAGAGCTGGGAGACGGCAAGGCCGCAAAAGAGGAGAGAGACAAGTTCTGATGACACCACAGGGGAGACACACAGACACTGAAGGCTACACCGCTGATTGCAACATGGACAGACTTCCAATATTCATTTACTGGTTGTGTAGGGAGTGCAAAGGATGTGAAAAGAACATGACCCTTGATACAACACATGGCACACATCATGTACTTAGAAAGTACAGATAGGAACGGGTCTGAATACTGAATCCTCATTGGGGATTGTTCCTTAGCTGTTAGTGTCATCATCAGGAAGAGGTGCTCCCTAGCAATAATTGACAGCAAGATTAGCAAGTGATATACAGTTAGGTCCATAAATATTTGGACATTGACACAATTTTCATCATTTTGGCTCTGTATACCACCACAATGGATTTGAAATGAAACGATCAAGATGTGCTTTAAGTGCAGACTTTCAGCTTTAATTTCAGGGTATTTACATCCAAATCAGCTGAACGGTGTAGGAATTACAACACATTTGATATGTGCCCCCCCCCCTTTTTAAGGGACCAAAAGTAATTGGACAATTGGCTGCTCAGCTGTTCCATGGCCAGGTGTACGTTATTCCCTCATGGGAGTTCGTTATTTCATTGACAAGGAGCAGATAAAAGGTCTAGAGTTCATTTCAAGTATGGTATTTGTGTTTGGAATCTGTTGCTGTCAACTCTCAATATGAAGTCCAAAGAGCTGTCACCATCAGTGAAGCAAGCCATTGTTAGGCTGTAAAATCAAAACAGAGAGATAGCAAAAACATTAGGTGTGGCCAGATCAACTGTTGGTACATTCTTAAAAAGAAAGAACGCACTGGTGAGCTCAGCAACACCAAAAGACCCGGAAGACCACGGAAAACAACTGTGGTGGATGACAGAAGAATTCTTTCCCTGGTGAAGAAAAACCCCTTCACAACAGTTGGCCAGATCAAGAACACTCTCCAGGAGGTAGGCGTATCTGTGTCAAAGTCAACAATTAAGAGAAGACTTCACCAGAGTAAATACAGAGGGTTCACCAAAAGATGTAAACCATTGGTGAGTCTCAAAAACAGGAAGACCAGATTAGAGTTTGCCAAAAAACATCTAAAAGAGCCTGTACAGTTCTGGAACAACATCCTATGGACAGATGAGACCAAGATCAACTTGTACCAGAATGATGGGAAGAGAAGAGTATGGAGAAGGGAAGGAACTGCTCATGATCCAAAGCATACCACCTCATCAGTGAAGCATGGTGGAGGTAGTGTTATGGCGTGGGCATGTATGGCTGCCGATGGAACTGGTTCCCTTGTATTTATCGATGATGTGACTGCTGACAAAAGCAGTAGGATGAATTCTGAAGTGTTTCGGGCAATATTATATGCTCAGATTCAGCCAAATGCTTCAGAACTCATAGGACGGCACTTCACAGTGCAGATGGACAATGACCCGAAGCATACTGCTAAAGCAACCAAAGAGTTTTTTAACCCTCGTGCTGCCTTCGGGTCACATGACCCAAAGGTTCATAACGAACCATCGTTGTGTTTACCCAATTTTACCCAATACAAAAACTAATAAAAATAATTTTCTTTTAACCATTCCAATGTGGGGGGTCTGAGACAGCCCGACAGTTAAAAGAAAATGCTTCACTTTGTTTTTGTATGAGGTAAATTTGTCGCAATACGACGGTGGGTCACAATGACTGATGGGTCAGAATGACCCGAAGATAACACGAGGGTTAAGGCAAAGAAGTGGAATGTTCTGCAATGGCCAAGTCAATCACCTGACCTAAATCCAATTGAGCATGCATTTCACTTGCTAAAGACAAAACTGAAGGGAAAATGCCCCAAGAACAAGCAGGAACTGAAGACAGTTGCAGTAGAGGCCTGGCAGAGCATCACCAGGGACGAAACCCAGCATCTGGTGATGTCTATGGGTTCCAGACTTCAGGCTGTCATTGACTGCAAAGGATTTGCAACCAAGTATTAAAAGTGACAATTAGATTTATGATTGTTAGTTTGTCCAATTATTTTTGGTCCCTTAAAAAGGGGGGGGCCACATATCAAATGTGTTGTAATTCCTACACCGTTCACCTGATTTGGATGTAAATACCCTGAAATTAAAGCTGAAAGTCTGCACTTAAAGCACATCTTGATTGTTTTATTTCAAATCCATTGTGGTGGTATACAGAGCCAAAATGATGAAAATTGTGTCAATGTCCAAATATTTATGGACCTAACTGTATATCACTTGCTAATCTTGCTGTCAAGTATTGCTAGGGAGCACCTCTTCCTGATGATGACACTAACAGCTAAGGAACAATCCCCAATGAGGATTCAGTATTCAGACCCGTTCTTATCTGTACTTTCTAAGTACATGATGTGTGGAGTCAGGACAGACACAAACGTTAGTGAAAAGTTACGATTACGTTAAGAGGAAGTCCAAATGGACAAGGTTCAGACGATGACCCACTAAAGTGCATCATAATTGCCTCTTGAGAGTGCTGTGGTCTGCCAGAGATGTTTCTGTATAATGGGATTACAGGTGTGTGTGTGTGTGTGTGTGTGTGTGTGTGTGTGTGTGTGTGTGATGGAGTCAAACTGATGCTCCTTACCGCAGAGGCACTGGCAGACAGGACATAGTTCCGTGTTCTGGTGTCCTGAAAATCAGGCACAGCCTACAAACACAGCAGATTAGGTTACAGTTGCATAACACCACAAATCCACACAGTGAAACATGCACGGCAAACAAAAACAGGACAGGAATGACAAAAACAACAGGGAAAAAGCAGAAGAAAAACAAAACGGCCCTTAAGAACGTGATATTGTTAGTTTGAAGTTGAGTTTGTGGTTAGCTGACAAGCTGAAGGACACCACATCATGGGTAAACAGCATGAGAATATTCAGTAAAGACCAATACAGATACTTCACACAATAGTAGGTCTGACAGTCATGCGTCATGTCAGTTCATGACTAACATGTCGAGCCATTCAAGCAAGCACAAAACATGAGGCCTCATGTATAAACACCCATGAAAAGCTTGTGTACACTGGTTTCCACGCACACGGTGTGACTTATAAAAGATGTACTTGACGTGAGAATGTCAAGCTGTTAAACTTGAGGGTGTCAAACAAACGACAAAATCACTCAGGAAATGCATGTCACCCTCTGTATATATTTAATATTGCTCACTCACAGATTTACCACATATGAAATATATACTCGCTGTACTGTGCAACTACAAGATTGGCATGGGAAAATGCAATTTTCTCTGTGAGCCTGACTGGCTAATTTCGAGTTTTACATCCATTTCTTCTTAATTTCTGCCATGGTCCGGTTCTCTGAACCCACAGCATTTACGGCCCTAGTGACAGTTTTCCACTCCGCCGACTTTCTTTTGTTGCTAATACCTGATGACAGGACCCATTTCCTCGCCTCCACCTCTGTTGTTAGAACCGCAATCTCACAGTCCAGGCCATCTGCTTATTCATTTATGGGAGGAGGCAAGGCGGGGTCAGTGGCTCGTAATGTGCGGTCAATCTCACGTTATTTGTGATTTATTAAGGAAAGTTGCGCAGGACCTGGCGTGCGACCGGTTTTATACATTACACAATATTTCTGTGCGTAGGTGCTTTTCAAGTTTGGCCGTACGCCATATTCTGGTATGTAAGCTGTGCAATCTTTTATACATGAGGCCTCTGGATCTCTACAGCTCACAGACTGTACTCAGAACAGGCCAATATCACACAAAACTAAAGTTAAGTATTGGATTCAGATGCCATTTTTGCATGCTTATGCTATGTGGCAGCCACTATGCATACAGGCTCCAAGGGTCTGAGATGATGACATATCCTAATCAAAATGCCGAATAACAAGATGTGTATTTGTTTTTATTTTCTAAATAACACAACTGATGAATAAAATCAGACCTTTTTTTTAGTCACTGAGACTGATTTTACTGAGGAAAAAAATCGGAATGATTAAAGGAAAAATGTCACAATGTTCTATCAAAACGTTGTGTTTTTGGGTGTGACATTCCCATGTCAAGGAAGAGTAGAACAGGTATTTTGGGGGATTAATAACGTTTCGTAGGGCTAGGTTACAGTTTGGCCGATGGGCAGTTGTGATACAATTGATGTGATGAAATGATCAACTGGAAAGCTTCTTTCCTTCAGGATAACATGCTCATTCCTGTCAGTTCACTGTAAGGGCGTCATACAGTGCACCATTTGGCCGTTTAAATTTCTCTCAGGCTTAAAAGTATAGCATGCATTCAGTTGGATTGCATGGGTGTCATTGAGAGAACACGGGTGACAGGAAAAGAAAGATGGAAGTGGAACGACGTAAAGGATGTTTTCTTGTTAGTACTCACTTCCCCCTCACACTGTAACGTCAAAGCAGAGAGAGAGTTAGTCATTCAGTCAGCGTTCGTACACGGCCAGCTGAACCCTACCTAGTAGCATCACGATGCTAACGAGCGTGGGGTGGGGGTGGGGGGTGTTACTCACTGCTGCCTTGGCCTCCGCCGTTTTGGCCTTCTTCAGCCGTGCTTTACACACGTCCAGGTCCAGGCGCCGGTTCTCCAGGAGACGCCTCTCTTTCTGAAACGCAGAGCAGAAGACGAGGGAGCTTTAGGAGATCCCGATAGGACGTGATCGTGGCGGGTGTTGCTCGACCCGGTTTACGACGTCGCATAAGAAGATGCAGGAGATGTAACCCGACCCTCTCATCTTACTTCATGAACTCAGAACTTTTGAGTTAACTGGGGGTTCCATTGTTCCAAGCTGCTACTGTGGCCTGAAGGGGTGCTCTGTACAGCGATAGCAACATACAGAATGCCTAAACCCATTGGTAGATAAGGGGAACCGGTGACGGATGTAGTTATCAGTGGGTGAAGTGGTTGAAGTAGGGTGAAGTGCCTTGCCCAAGGACACAACGTCACAACGGCCGGGCAAAATTATGTTGTGTCCTTGGGCAAGGCACTTCAATGTCCCTGTACTTACTGTAAGTCGCTCTGGATAAGAGCGTCTTCTAAATGACTTAATGTAATGTAAATATCAGTGGATCTTGGAACTGCGAGACTCACTGAGATGGTCCTCCAGTCTCCCTCCAGGAAGTTCCGGAGAGGGGTGAGGAAGCTGATGGCAGAGGTGTGGAGGAACTCTCTCTCGGCCCCTCCAAGACGCCGCTCACAGTCTCCCACCTTGATCAGGGTGCTTCCTACAACACAAACGACAGGCATGAGCATCCTCCCACTGCACAGAGACCACACAAGGTAACGACACAGTTTCCTCCCCCACCAATGTCGACAGGAAGTTCATTGACATGCGCACAATATGCAACTAAATTTGGTTTTCCATGTATGCATCCATTTGTGGATGAATTTCGTTTGCCAAGGAACAGGGGCCAAATCAATCAATCTTCTGACCATCAATAGCTTTTGAATAAAAAATAATAAAGTATTACTGAATGAATACAAATGTAACTGTAGGACGAAAACCATGATTAAGCCAAACAACTACTGGAGAGGTCACTGGAGAGGTCAACCTCCACTGCAGCACAGTCATATATTTACATTTTTACATTTACATTTAGTCATTTAGCAGACGCTCTTATCCAGAGCGACTTACAGTAAGTACAGGGACATTCCCCCTGAGGCAAGTAGGGTGAAGTGCCTTGCCCAAGGCTTAAATGTAAATGATTCAACAAGAGTTCATGTTAAGCTGTTCATGATGGCAGATGTTCAAACTATTGTTACAAATATAAAAGCAAGTACCGTATTTTCCAGACTATAAGTCACACTCAATCAATCTTGGGAATTAACACTCCTATTGAGTCACTGTTGGACTATGTACATAGTGAAGTGAAACGTAAACTTCTGGGTACAGAAACTGGCGGAAGGGGAGCTGCAACACCCACAACATAAATAATTAAAAACAAAAGGGAGAGATTCTGTGGTAATCTACACCCACAGACAGAGAGCAGAGAAACTCAAGACTCCAGAATGGCTACATTCTTAAAAAGAAAACGACATACCAAACGCTCTCTATCCAAAACACAGATACTGAAATGTAGAGAGTAGGCGGTCGAAAGTAGAAAGTAAAACTTTGTGATAACAAGCTTCCGAATGGGATGATGTAAAAACTCATGTCTGAGGAATTCTGTGACAACCTTGTTGGCCATGAAACCTGTCAAACTTCTAGTCTATATTTCAAGCTATATTTTATCAGGCAAACACATTGTGCATAGTATTACTTTACAATAATACACATTGACACAGGTACAGTATCAGATAAAAAATTAATAAAATTATGGGCAGTAAATTGACCCTAGTCCAACCTAATGAGAACCCAATGGAGGCTGGCTTAACTAAAACCTACCTGTACACAGAGGCTAGATTTCACTCAGTTATTCTTGCGCACCTGTCACCTGAATCTAATAATTACCTGGTTTCGGAATTTAATCCATCTGACTAAGCTAAACGAAACCAAGATATCTCTGAAATATAAAGCCTTCAAATGTTAGTAAACAACATTATGCGTCCAAGTCTATCTGGGGTAACGATTAGGACCAGAGAGAGATTGTGAGATGAACGCAGATGGAAATGTGTCAAACTCCAAGCGTTAATGCCAAAATGGTAATGGATAACAAGAAAGCATCAGCTACTCCGAATTCTCGATGGCGCTCAGAACCTTCAGTGCACAGACAAGGCTGCAGCTTTAAGCTCCGCTGGGACAGAGCAGTATTGATCCTGTAGCTGGCCCCGCCACCAAAGGCGAGTGGGATTCATTGGCCCAACTGACATGAGACAGCCTGGAGGGCAGGGTGGTGGGGGATGTGAGGGAGAGCCAATTCAATAAAGCTGGGAAAACGTTCTCAACACAAATCACACCACCTACGGCCTGAAATATCTGGAGCTGGATATTATTTTGCAAATGCTTTGACAAGGTTGCACCAAATATTGTGTTTGTGTTTACATAATGCTTAGGGGAATAAAGGTCATAAGATATAAAGGAAATCCTGGCTATGCCCTGTGAATGAGAAAAAGCGAGGGGGGCAGCAGTCTTCCTCATTGAAAATGTAATGCCCAAACCTCTGCATTTAAAATGATATTGGGGCAACATTAAGTGACCGGTGTCTGTGAGCTATCGCCTCACAGATCTGGACTGACCATATGGTGTTCCTGGACCGAAGTCTTTGGCTGCGTCCAACATGTAATGACCCAGAAGCTCTGCATTGGTTAATCTGGACGGTGCCTTCCTGTCCAGCTTCTCATAGAGGAACTCCTCAATCCTTGCGCCTGCAGAAAAGGAGAAGCGTGTGTGATTTAAGGATGACATACTGACAAGGGGTAGCCTTTAAGGAAGTGAAAGACCCATCATGTGATGACTCGGGTCTCATGACATTTGACAGGAAATGACGAGACACTTTTGCTGGACAGGTCACTGTGATACCAACGTGACTGTGACATTAGGCATTATGTCTTCTCATCCCTGTCCTATACCGAGTATCTGTGGGTGAATGATGGTATGGGAAAGAAGCAGGTATTTGATTTACTTGGAAAGTGCAACCTAAAGCAAACCTCCCCCACAAATGTTTGGCATGTAACAGAAAGTGAAAGTGATGTTCAGGATGACAGTGATGACATCACAGAGGACATCAGACAGAGGATGGCTGGAGGCCCAAATAAATAAATGTTTTCCCACACAGATGAGTGGGTACTGTCATCGTACGCAGTAGGGAATATAACGATTATCTCCAAGACAGTGTGTAGAGGGGGGGGGGGGGGGAAACATCAACATATTCTCAACAGCTGTGTGATATTAACGTTGTACAAGGGCCTATTCTGCAACAGATGAGCTATATAAAACTGAAGGAATTTGTCTGAGAATTTCAACCCGTGTATGCACTGGCGGTCCACAGAGATGAGTATAGTCCACAGCAGGGCACTAGGGGATGGAGCCATACTTACCAGTGTGATCAACTGTAGCATGGAGAATCAGAAAGTCATAGGGTTAGACCTCCCTTGTCTCCAATAACAAACAATACCATCGAGTTGTTGTAGTTACATGAGTTAGGCGAGTGTCATTCGACATGTCATGTTCAAAATGTATTACTCAATGCTCTGGTGTATAAAGATGTTTAGGTCATTCCAAATGTGGCCATCAGTATCTGGACTGCATGTATGGTGTGGGGACATGGATGGGGGGTTGATTAGAGGTGAACCATTTCTTTGCTCAGTTGTACGGTGTGTCAAAACTTACTTGGGTTGGGTTGCAGAAGCACCTCTGTCTGTCTAAATATTTTCTCAGTCCAGTTTTTGGTGCAGTCTGCTCGGCTGAGAAGGTTTTCAAAGTGGGCATCCAGCTCTGTCTTTTCTGCCTGTCCCAGCTTTTCCTCCGTGAACTGGGATATAGGAAACAGGTGGCTGAGCGGTTAGGGAATCGGCTATTAAGGTTCGATTCCCGGCCCAGACCAATGACGTTGTGTCCTTGGGCAAGGCATTTCACCCTACTTACCGCAGGGGAGATGTCGCTGTGTTTATGGGCGTCTGCTAAATGTAAATATGTTTTTTCTTCTTCTATACACCTTATCAAACCTAATGCCTTCTATGAACACGTCATTATGACCGTCATTAACAGTTTCCTGTTGATAAAAATAGCTATCACCCTTGAGGGATGAACCAATGTGTAACCTAACTTGTGAAATCCAATACCTATCACTGTGACTATTTATTCAGCCATCTCGACAAGCAAGCTAGCTTGTCCTGTTTCTGAGAAACATGTTATTTTTCCAGGTAGCTAACGTAGTTAGCTTTATTAGCAACAGCCAGTTAGGAAATCTGGTTATTTCTTTGTCAAAATAATCGCTTGGGTAGCTAGCCAAGTTTTTAGAGCTGGCCTAGCACGAATATACTATACTTTTTACGCAATAATGCAATATACTGTAGCCGACTATTGTACTGTATCCAGTTGCGCTGGTGCTAGTAAGCTAAGTAGCTAGCCATTTTTGGTTGGTTGGGACAGTTTTCATGGAATGAAAAACATACCTGCACGGCCCGTGTGAAAAACACACCTGCATCCGAGGCCATTTTTCTGACGTTAAAATCCATTATGTCTGGTTAGCCAAATATACTTCTTGTACGCAGCATCTATGGCAGGGGAACAGATGTGGCCCTGTCTGAGTGCTTTGCGCCTGCTGTGTGTGTTGAGTCCAAGTCAGATGACAAGCCAAGCTTGTGGTGTTAATGACAGCCTGCGTGCAAATAAAATCTTCCAGCCTCGGACCCCATTGATCATCTGTTTTTGCATAGGATAAAATCAGTTGTATTCATGCAATGACTTGCCTTGCACGTAGCGTATTTCATTATTTCTCAAACTATCAAAATATATAAAAAGGCAATAATGTGTGTTACATGGTAGCCTGTACAGCACTTGGGAATTGAAAGGTTTGAACTGGATTGTCTGGTATACTAAAGATGCGAAATAATTAGACAAACTGAATGAAGCATATTATTACTTTTACTAAAACAACTGAAGAACGTCGAAATATTTTTGAATTACGAAGCCAAGATCATTTATTTTCAGAAGGGCTAATGCGCCATCTACTGTTCATATGAAAAACATTTAGCAGTCTTTACAAATGTATTGGGCCTACTACAAATTTGAGTACATTTGACTTAAACTGGATTATTCTGGTAAATATACAGTGGCCTATAAATAAAGCCCGTTTATAACGCATACTAGCATTCAAAACTGCTAAATACCACTCTTGTCCTTTAAATATCTGCAGTCTTAACAAAGTTGTTATTTCCTAGAAATCTTTTTCTGTATTGTGCTGCTTTTGTCTGTCTTTGACTTGTCTCTATGGTCTACTTTGCCCTTCTGTCATCTGGTGTGGTTTTGCACCCACTGACAGAATCTCTGGCAGTAGGCACTGGGGCTGACTGTGGAGAAAGCCCTGCCAGGGTAGCGGATCCTCTTCCATATGTTCTCCATCTTTTTCTTCCAACTATACTCAGTGAAAATGTCCACAATACCAACAAAGTAGCGAAACTCTGGCCCATCGATGACATGCACTGAGTTTTTGAAGTCTGGTAACAACCTGCGGTGACGGGTATGGAATTCCTGAAGTTCGGACTCTGGACTGGACGTTTCTGAGTGAAGGTTTATCTCCTCAAGAGGGACTCCATTTATGCAATGCTGCTCTGTAGTTTCTTCATGTTCTGAAGCACCATCTACAGTTCCTGCTATTTTTTGGCCTGATTGCTCCTCCGGTAATGGAACAGTGGGGGGATCTGTCTCAGTAGGACTGTCCTCTTGGTCCATGGATCTGCAGAGGAAGGTTAATTAATAACCAGAGTATATCCAGGAATTTTATGAAAACCTCAGACCTTGTGATAACATTCTTACTTTACAACGCATGTTATGATGTTGGGGAAGGAGTGCTTTCCGTCGAGCTCGTCTTGGTGTAAAGGTTGCTGGGCCAGAAGGAGACTGTAATCAAGTACATTTAGCCTTCGAAGGAAGTTGGTGTCTAGCTCCACCTGTTCCATGAGCCAGGATCTCTGCTCATCTGTCAATACAAGTAGGCGTTTTAAGGGAAACAAGGAGGTTTTACCTGTTACATGCTACCTCACCTTGTGTTCCAGCTGTGAGGGCTAAAAGGAAACCTACCAGCTCCCGAAGGAAAAGCTGTATTCTTACCCATAGGACAGAGGAAGACTGTGGACAATATTTGCAATCCAGGCTCTTACCCAAAGTGATGTGCTTTCCATCAAAGTTGTTGTCCTTCAAGACTGTAATCACATGGCTGTCACCAGAGTTTTGGTTGGTCCACCGGCCTACCTCACAACCCTTGATGTCATATCTATGAGATAACCCAGAACATTCTAATTGTATCTTTGTTGGCATCATCAAGAAAGTATGGCATTTGTCTACAGTAATAACACGGCAAAGTGTTTACCTTGTGTGAATCCTCTCATCAGGGTAGAACACACTCTGCATCACAATGAAGTACTTCTATGGAAGAGTCAGAGAAACTCCAGAAAAAAAGTGGCAAAAGATTTGACAGCTGTATTTAGGAATACAATCAGATAAATACCTTTGTTTGATCTGGAATAAGGAGGCTGTGGACTCCTAATAAAAAAAAAATGCAAAGCTGATTCAATGAAATTGCAGTACATTCGCTATTGTCAACCAAGTTAAGTGTTACTCAGATTACTCACCAAGGAACCTAACCATCAGTGAATGAGGGTATTTCTCCAAATGGTCCATGTATGCCTTCAGGTTGGACAGGAGAAACATCACTTCTCGATGATTTTGTGTCTTCAAGAAGAACCTCTTATCATTCCTGTTGATGAAACGGCAGCATTTGTTGTGTGTGTGTGTGTGTGTGTGTGCTGCGTGTGTGTGTATCGAGGGGGTATCTATGGAAGTATGTGGGCGTGCTTACGTGAGAAAGAAGTTTGCCTTGCTTTTGGAGTTACTGATGAACTGTAGGTAGCAGCCGTCAGATGAGAGGGATGCCTGATACTCCTCCTCATTCATCCCCAGGGAACAACGCAGTCTGGCAAACACGGGCCCAGCGAACGTCTGCATCTCAAAGTCCTGCAGAGGGAGCCGAGGACAAGAGCACTGCAGGTCAAACGGCTGCTAAACTCACCCCCCCCCTAAGTCCCCTTACAGACTTATTCTTAGGACAATTAGAAGTTGTTTGACGTCATGTGAAAAGCAAAATGACACCTTGTGGATTTGAGTCTCCACTGATTTGAAATGTTCCATCAAAGGTTCCTCCTAAGTGGAAGGGAGAGTGTTTACATGACAACGCATACAAGATGGATTGTATTAAGATCATTTTGCACGTCAGATACTTTTTACGATTGTTTCTCACAGGTGGTGGATTATCCACACTGGACTGTACAGCAGCATGCAGGCCTTCTTTCATCACAGAGGTGAGGTCATAAAACTCATGATCCTGTTTGATCTCAAACAATCCCAGCATGCCCCACCTCTGCCTCAGACCCCGCCACTGACGCCCCTCCCCTGTCGTCACAGAGCGTCGAACACCGGTGTTCTTCTCCATCTGGCACAAACACACCTTAGTTACCACAAGTAAATATATAAATAAAGGCAGAGTGTGCAATATTTGAGAGAATACATATGTTGTGTGAGTGCGCTGGAACAATTTATCTTATCTGGCAAGTACAATCATGAACTGTTCAAACAAGAGACCGTCTCTTACCTGGCTTTGAGATTGCTCTGTTGTTTCAGTGGCTGGTGGTACTTTATATCTGAAGAAAAGAAATCACAGGGTTTATATTTAACAACTATGCTTAAATCATAAACTCGGTAATAAAAGTGGTCTTTTACAATAAGCGGAAATCAGAAATGATCTCTTGTGTATCTCATGTCTTGCCTCTCGTAGCCAGTGAAGGAGTGCTGCATTCCTCAACAAGCAGGTTGGGTAAGGTATGTGTGTCACCTGGAGAGTGGTTATGGGTGTCAACGGAGATCCAGACAATATTTGTAGAGTGACAATATACAGTACGTGTGGCCAACCTTGAGAGGTACATCTTGACTAAAACGTGACACTGTCATTGTCTTTGTTTCCCATGAGTTTGTATGTTATGGAGACATTTTTACCATGGTGTTGACTGCACATGGAGCACTGGGCTGTTTGGAATTTGTCGGTGGGGTTAGGTTCTAATTAGTTGGTCAGTGGCACTGTAGTGTGATAGGACAGCAGTTTTAATGACTCTACTGAACAGATACCTCTCTGGTGGCAGACACTGGAGAGACCTTTTGTAAACATGTGGTTTCAAACCATTTTCCTAACTTCATCCATCTGCTTTAGTCTCATTTATTCATCTTTCTCCCTTCAACCAGATCCACCGTCGCCTGTGAAGAAGAAGACTGGCTGTTTTAAAGTGAATGATTGCAAATGCATCATGAAGGACGGCACAGGAGTGATCAGCCTGAGGACTATGGGAGATGAGGATGGCTTCTTGTTGCGCTTGAAACCCGTGCTCAGACATAGCCTTGGGAAAGAAAATACTGAGGTCCTTTTCTCCTTTAGCTCTTGCCAACCTTTCACAGAACCAGAGGATCTAGCTGGGACTGACTGTACTAACATTGCGGCCTGCTTGATAGTAAGGTACTGAATTAATTGTCGTGGGCTTAATACAGTAATGTGTTTTATTTCAAGATGGCCCTAGAATTTTTTTACAAATTGATTCAAAACATGTTTAGGTTGTTTATAATCTAATAATGCCCACAGGTTTAGGATCTGGAACAACAGATATATAACCCGTTATGTAGACTATGGAAGACATGAGAGTAACGAGTTCCATTATAATGACAGCATGAAGACACTCTCAGTTTCATACTTTGGTAAATGATTACTTAATAAACAATTTCATAGTTCAAAGTGCCCCAAAAGAGATATCAGCCTCTAAATATTGTTCCTGTTTCCAGCCCTCGCTAACAACAAACAGCCCCAGACCATAGTACACTACCACTGCAGTCCCAACCACACCACATCCTTCGTCCAAGACTTCAGCATCGACATCCCCCTGCAGATCTGGGTGGAGAGTGCCTGTGCCTGTCCAAACGCCTGCGCCATCAGCGACCTGGGTCCTGGCACCATCTTCCTCATCATCCTCTCCCTCAGCGCCGCCGCCTACTTGATCTTGGGTAAGGGCACCCGTGTGGACACAGAACCCACGAGGCCCTCGTCCTCCCCCGCTCATGTCTCTGCCTGCTCTCTGCTCCCCTCTGCAGGCTCCTGTGCCCTGAGGCCCTTCCGGACCAGCAGCAGCGGCGTGCAGATCGCCCCCGAGGACAACACCTGGTGCATGCTCTGCTACCTGTTCGCAGAGAGGAAGGGAGGAAAGCCAAGGAGGAGGTATTACTCCTTCAGAGAGGACAAACTCTGAGCACTGGAATCTCTCTGTCCAGGATCATCCAAAATAACAGTTTTTCATACCAAAACTGTAGACTTAATTGAACATTTCAACTTAATTCGTATTTTCTTGCCTACATAGGAATTCAGCATGACCCATAGAAGTGTGTGGTTACATTTTATTGTCTAAAGAGCACAAGTGACGATCACAAAAATGATTCTATGATGTTACAAATGAGTGGTCATTAAAGATGAATTTGATCATACATGAGAAATTTAGTAAACTGTTAAAAATCATTAGTTTAAATTAAAAAGATTACAGTGCAGGAGTTTGCAGTGTTCGTTATATGAAATGTTTTAAGTATAGGTAGAACTAAAGAGGGGACCATCATTGTATGAAAACATACAGACTTCCATCCATAGCAACACCTGTTAACACAGAACAGGATAGAAAGCTCCATGTCTGTTAGATTTAATTAACCAGGAAAACGTTGTGTAACATTTTGCAAAGAAAATAAAATCACTGTCCAACCCTCTAACTAGTGTTAATTGTTACATAAATATAACAGCAAAGACATCAACTAGCCAGCTGGTTGACAACATTCTGATACTTCCTAAAGTTTAGAGACATTTACTGAGAGCACACATACTTGCTTTAAGGCAACTACCCCGTCTCCCCAGAAGAGCAAGCAATGCAGTTGACCAACATGGTATTCATCCACAAGGGGGCATCAGAGCACTACATTCTACACCTTCCCTCATCTACAACACAAGCTCTCATACTCCTACACCATGTAGCAATAGTCACAGATAACTTAATGCCATAGGGTCATTTGTAGAACATATCATTAAATGACGAAAGAATAAAGTTAGTTTCACAGACAATGAAAATCAGCCAACTGTAAACATGTGCTAAAAGATAAACATACAGGTACTGAAGATGGTTTCCTGGTCAACAGGGAGTCACCTAAAGCAAAATAATTGGCCAATACTACAGCTACAGTGCAGTTAAACAGCATTTTTGCATATGTACATACAGTATGCATATAACTTTGACTATAACAAACATAACATGCCATTCACAGTGAGTGGACAAGCCTGGTGCAGTGTTGATCCTCTCATGGCAACCAGCTCAGCTGCTGCTCCAGGAAATGACACAGACGTCCAGTGATGACCACGCCCCTAATGGCTCTCAATGACCACTGGCTCGTAGACACCAGCAGACACACTGAGAGGTTGGAAAACGGAGTTAGAACAGTGTGTGTGTGTGTGAGAGAGAGTGTTGTAGTGTGTGTGTGTGTGTGTGTGTGTTTTTACCCCTTTTCAAGCCGAATCCCACTTAAGGCAGTGGTCCCATCTCTACTGACAAACAGTTGCAGATTGCTGTCTGAGAATGAAATATTAGAGATAAATAGTCACACAAGTAATACACAACCACATAGAAAACCAATCCCAAACACTTGGGCTTTACCTTCAGTGTTACTAAGATCTGCAAAGTTCTGGCTCTGGACGATCTTTTCCACGATATCGTCAGCGTTCATGCGGGTGTCATTCACCCAGGAAGAATGGCTCTCCACTGAGTCGAGCTTCCTCCTACACACAGCAGAAGCAAGGAGATTGAACCAGTCCCGTCAGTGAATGACAAGGTTCAACACGAGGGCGCTGTGTTTATCAAAAGAAAGGAGGATCAATGGGAAAGCATCTGGCCGAACACGTGTCCTAACCTATGGGGTCTGTTGGACGGCAGAACAGGCCGGGGGGGGCGGGGGGGTCTCTCTAGTCGCCAGGTGTCCCTCTCCCCCTCGGTGGGGGAGTCGAAAGTCCCACTCGGGCCCCCTGAGGCGCTGCTTCCTGTGGAGGTGTTCCGACGGTGTGTGAGGTCGGACAGGCTGGAGGAGCAGGAGTGCTCTGTGCTGTAGCCTAGGAGACATAACAGTGACTCATGAAATCCCGTTCCGAAAAAACAAACACGCATCGCTTTGTGTCTTGGATCTTACATTCTCTACAGGGTTAGTCCATATCCCACGACCCCACAATAGAGCTCACCAGATATCTTACTCTGCTGGCTAGCATAGCTGGAGTTACGTGAGTGGCCTATCTGGAAGATCTCTCCTTGGCTGGGCTGGTTCAGATCAGACTCCTCTGGAAGACCTGAAGACAACATGAAAAGACTGGTTCTCTAAACTGGCTCAACTGCCATTCCTGGTGCACTGGCTGAAGAGTATGCCTGCTGGGTCACACCTGAACTGATGATGGAGGGTCGAGGCTTCATGGTGCGACCTACTGAGGCCCCTCCAGTGAGGGTGGGGGCTCCAGTGCCCTCCCCCTTACAGTCCAGCTGTAGGGCATGATCCTGGCCCGACACTGAGATGGACTTGGCTGTACTGGGGGACCTGCAAGGACACAGCGCTTGTCAGAATCCAGACGGGAAGTCAATGACGGTCACCAATGTAAAAGTTCTCCCAATTCATTCCAAGTCCGATCACTCACGCTTTAAAACAGGGGTCTCCAGACAGGAGGGTCATTCCAATGGACACCTTCAAAAAATGGATGACAACATTTGTTTAAATGGCCGGAGGCAGTTCATGTGGCCGCACTGTAGGTGCTGAGAGACAGTATCGGTGCCCAACCTTTAGTATAGAGTTGTCCTGTCGGGTGTACTTGGTGTCGTATCCCTCCAGCAGGCAACACCGGGCCGTGGAACCTGAGCCAGCAAACTCTGCCATGTTGAGGTCAGTGAAACCCAGCTGGAACAGACAGCTCAGGTCAGTTCAACCCATAGAGGTGAAAAGTTTTTCATATACTGTGGTCGTAATTGAAACGAAGAAAAATGACATGACATTAGTCTAGTAAGTTGTGTTTAGGTTTATTATAAACCTGAGCTCAGGCCAGCCAAGAGGTGAGTCATTTAGATGTATCTCCTGGTGTCAAGCCCTTGGTAATGCCGTTTACAGATGTGTGTATTTAAGGAAATGGACTTCCAAGTAGGAAAATAGGTTATATTTAGTTCAAGGAAACCCTAATGTGGAGCTTGACAAAACAAAGGAAAGGTCAATAACAATCAAAATATATTCACAAACTCTCTCTATATTTAGGTAAATCAAATTTACTACCCTAAATTATTAAATCATCATTAGTAGTATTTATTATACTAAGGAAAGATGGGTTAAGTTATTTCAAAGTAAGGTGACACGTGTTTTTAGGAGATGACACAAGAATTGCTGCATGTTGTCCTGAGGAAGCAGAAAAATTGCTGAGCTAAACTAAGTAGTAAGGGGTGGACGGGTACAGCAGGCCCTTACCTTTGAATACGTTTTTCCTCCTTTGAGTTCCTGTAGTGAAAACAGGAAAAGGGGGATGACTCCAGTGTACTGCAGCACCGAGAGCCCTAACACTAACGTTGTCAGTGAAGACTACATGGAAAAGAAAACAAGCCAGTGCATGCAGGAAAACGACCGGATCTGATGTTAACAAGCAAACGCAGATAAGGGGAAATTCCATCCTTCAGCAGGGGTGTGCGGAGAGGCGGTCTTCCTCACCTTCCTAACAGACACCCTGCAGATGGATGGGTCCAGCACCCCGGTCGTTGGGTTGGCACTCATCTTACAAACAAAGGTGAACCTCTTCCTCCAGTGCACACAGTTCTCCAGCACCTCCTCTCTATAGGGGACGGAGGTTGAGCAATTAGATAGGAAATAATAATAACCTCCAACACGTTCATCAGTGTCACCAATACAGTCATCCTATCCAATACCAAGGAAGAGAGAGGATATGAATACTTTAGAGAGCGTACACTTGTTGGTGAGGAAACAGCAAACAATAGCATGGGGGGCTTCTGTAAAAACAGTTCACATTGTAAACACGCCAGTGGAAACACATCGCTGGCGATACATCCAGGGAAATGGCTGTGTATACAATGGCCGACGTAAAAAAAAGAACTTTTGTGGTGTCACTGTCATACATCTGACTTCCATTCCTTCCACTTGAGCTGTGAAGGCCTGGACATGTGTTCTTACGAGGGAATGCTGGATCATATGCCGAAACAAATGTTCCAGAGGACTCACAATACACACAGCCTGTGTGTATAACAGACTAGGGCCTCAAGTTCAACCGATTGACACCTGCAGGTAGTGAACACACACACAACCCTCTTCATAAGAGCGTTTGAGAATCGGCTGGATCTCTGGTGTTTTTAAAAGCCTTCACGCACACAACGTGATGGATAAGCGCAAAGTAGTGGCAGCTGCTGCTCACTTCCCCTCCCCCTATCCCATTCATTGATGTCACCAGCACTGCTGAACCTCTTCCCCCTCTCTTCTCTCACACGACTCTGCAGGTTTTGTTTTATGTTTTTTTTTTTTGGGTCAGAGACTCACAGAAACGTAAGAATAATTACTATCATGAACCCGATATTCGAATGAGCATATTTACAAAAACGTCTCCTCCCTCATCTCTCGAGATGTCGAATCACTGTTCAGTTGTATTGATATTTTTTTAAGTTAAGCATTTGGAAATGTCTTCATATTTCAAAGACAAATCTCAGAGAGCTGTAGACCACCATTTATGTGAAGCCATGTTGCTTTGTTGCCCCTCTCTGAAAGACAGACACACACACACACAATGCTTATCAGGAATTCCACGCTAATCACAGCCCTCCTTCAGAGAGTTTCAAGGAGCGTTCCTCACCCACATTCCACAGTCCAGATGGCTTTATTCAACCGCCATGGCAACCACACTCCTCAAAATCGTCGGCCACGTACAATCAAAACGAGAGAGAAAGAGTGAGAGAGCCAGTCTGAGGGGGGAGGTTGGACTCAACATTTAACAACAAACCTTTTGTACCGGATGTATCTACAGACTTTTCTGAGAGGCTAAAACCGAGTTCTCAATTACACAAGGCCCAACTGTTATATTAAGTAGGCAATGGTGATTCCACCAAGGAATTAACACTATAAAGGCTACTTAGCTAGAATCAATTGGCCTTCTAAAAAGAAATCCACATAAATTATATTAACCGCATCAGCGAAGCACAAATGAACAAGTACAGTTCATGCGGCCAAAAACTACTTACTTTTCCGAGTCATTAACTGCTTTCTAACCTAAAACCAATTTGGTTCAGACCTAAGTTGCACAAACCCTGAAAAGCAATCTGAACAATGTTGAACGACAGTGTCCAGCCCAGCCCAACACTAGGTTGACCACTTACACCCAGTTCCAGTGCAAGCTACAAAGAAAATGCTAATAGATAATGAATATGTGGCCCAAACCAAAATCGCACAAGCACCAAAGCAGCATGATTTGATGCTTATGAAGAGAAATAACCCTACTGGTTAAACAGATAAACTGTCCTTAACATTGAGTTTGAGTCACATCGAGTTTGAGTCACATCGAGGAAGTCAATAAGCGGGGTGACATAACGACCAAGATGTTCGTTGCACTCTGATGCACCCCTGTTTAGCATGACTCACTGTCAGCCAATGCAGTTGCATGGGATCCCAATCACCCATCCTGTCCCAGCCACTTCTCAAGAGCTCTCCTCATCCCCCGGCAGGAACACAAACAGCCGACAGCCGGCCGCTGTCAGAGTCTGACAGGGCCTAGATAAACGCAGCAGCCATGGGAGCAGAGTGCAGAGTCAGCAGCAGCCAGGAGGCAGGAGGCAGCTGACAGACCATGAAGCCTGGAGTCTGTTAGCATGGATGCAAGAGCTGCTTTCTTTTGTTTCTTTGTGTTGCTGGTCTAGAGATGCGTGGATTCAGCCTTATAACTGGGGTGATTGAATGCACACTTCAAAACACTCCGCCACAAAACCCTGCACAACTAGAAAATGTGCCAGTGGCCTGCGTTGAACCTATCATTCTGTAGACTCGGACTTTGTGAATAGGCTCATCGTGACGACCAAGATGTCCATTCAAAAGGACGTGTGTGGCTGTATCACCATGGATTGGGGGAGAGCTGTGGGGAAACAGGAAAAAGCTGGAGAACTGTCTACGTCAACCTTTCACATCCCCTCTTAAACACCACCTACATGACTCACAGTGTCACTTCTCTGCATTGCAACTCTCCTTTTCATTGTAGTCCAAACCCCCTTCCTCCCCCACACACGTCAACACACACACGCACACACTAACATGAACCAGATCGAGAAACGGATCTAATTAGAGCAGATGGCCATTTGAAACACCACTACAGTAACTGTAGGTTCCTGCAGCTTGACTCGATCTAAACTGGCTGTCAGTTGTATAACTCAAATACCTTCAGGGAGTACAAATTGCATCTCCCTTGCCAAACCTCTCTGGCGACTGTATTCTTTCCTAATACCTAACATGGGCAAGGCGAATAGAGACCCAACCCCAATGTATATCCCCAAAGCCATTAGAACCAGAGTTTCAATCACATTTATAACGTGATTAAACCTGCTTAGTGGGTTTTGTCCTCCATAAAGAAGTTTGACTAGAGGCCTGACTATAGAGGCATGGCCCAGTGGTCAAACTCTATATTAATTCAAAAGTATTTCAGACACAACAACAGGCATGGTTTGACAGAACAAAGAGGGGGTTGTGTACTGTACTCTCCAGGCCTGTGACATAACTCCAAATCTGGGTTCGAGACAGTGGAAAACCCAATTCTGTCTCTGAGGAGTCCTTGTTCTTTGTGCTCCGATTCCAGAGATAAGCAGGCAGAGTGGCATGAGTTACATAATCCAAGATACCAGCCTGACATAGATGCCCAGGGCATCACATCAGAGGCTGCTGTGTGGCTGTGTGGGGAAGAGAGTGGGAGGGGCACCATTTGTTTATACTTTTTATGTGTTCACTGATGATGACAGGCGTGGAAAAACGTCCACTCAAAGTTGACCAGGATTGTGGTTGTTGTGGGAAGCTGGTTTGTACGCTTGCTTTCAAATGCCCGTCTTAGGACACATGGGAGCTCGCAGTTCAGAAGTTCAGCTGAATGCGTCATAGGGATCTTTGCCACAGAACTCTGAGGAACCAGACTTACCTCTGGGAGCACACAAAAAAATCTTCTGCTTATATAAGAGCAATAGGGCATGAAAAACACTCATAACAGCAGACTTAGCCAGATCCTTGGACTTAATACCACAGCCTTCACAAAGAAAGACAAAAGCTTTTGTGTACTGAGGTTCGGGTAGGAGTGTATGTGACTTCAATGATAATTAAGAGCTAAAGGACAGTAACTGTAGACAACTTTTGAGGGCTGCACTTTTACTTGCTGACCCAGTGACCACTGACCCACCTTTCCTTCATTTTCTACATTTCAGACCAACAGGCAATTAGAACACCAATGGTCACAGTTGATAACTTCACTTTGAGTACTTCAATAGCCTTATATATACTGTAGAAGGCCATTCTTTGCTCGCAGATCCAATAATATATGGGATCCATGCCGTCTTGTGAACTAATCATTTATTTATGATTATGCTTAATGGCATTGTTAAGAAACACACAGCATATATTAGGAGGGCATTGTAAAATGTTTACCTTGAAGAAGTTGCAATAAAGTCTCCTCCATCCAGTAATCTCAGTTTGCAAAACAATACTCCGTTGACAAAAGGCACTGCGGACAACTCCTCCAAAATTAAATTTGTCTGAAATTTAAATTTCTTCTTCTTGACAAAAAAAGCCATTGCAGTGGTCGCGAAAACGTTCTAAAAGGCTTACAAGATACAATGTTTAAACCATTCAAAGACTGTTTACGAAAAAACTAGACAGTCATAGATCTTGATTCCATCCAAATGTCTTGTCCTTTTATTCCGGAATGAATCTCTGATGATATTTGATAATACAAATGTAGCATTAGGTTTACAATTCACTATTCATTTTAAACCATTAAATTGTGATGATTTAACTTACCTTGTAATATCTTGTGAAACATTGCTTAGAACTTCAAAATATAACCTCTTAAAATTTTGAGGAGCATTGACTAAACTGCAAACGCTCGAAATCTATAGTGGGGGATAAACCTAAGGAATAGACCCAAAGATAGGGACCAATACATTATTCGCTTTCAAAATAATCAGATTTTCCTCGGTTATATTCAACATCGGTTAACTTCTGGTCCAGAGCAGGCGCGCCTCAACCGTGCAATAAACCAAGCCAAACTAACTTCACTGCACACAAATTGATGACAGTGTGATCGATATCAACTCTGCAACTTCGTTGCAATGTCTGCGCACGGCAACCCCAAGTGGTTAGTCCGCCCATTTCCCCGTCCAAGCTTGTTCCATTTTCCTATTTTACTTGTTTTATTGGTAGCCTAAGGGGCAGTACTTCCTAAAATTGTGTATTTATAAAGTAACTCAATCATTATTGCGGTTAATTTCTTTGTGGCATATGTATTTACATAAAATAATGAATTCAACGTTTTCACTTATGAGAACCCAAGGGAAAAGTCGTTTGTAAAGTTGGTAATATGCCATAGACAGGAATGTATTTAAGCTACGGTCCATGCAAGGAGATACATTTTAATTGTGTTTATTTATTTTTAAACATAAGGTCCTATGAACCATAAGGTTGAATCCATTGACCGTCTCAGACGCACACACGTTCCAAAACCATGGGCCAGTAGAGAGCGCCAGAGATTTAGTTTCAGAAGATTTTAGTCATTTTGATTGGTAATAGTAATGTAGGCCTACTCAAAATAATGGTCAACTGCCACGATATGAAAGATGACCTGAAATGTGTAAACGGATATAATAAGAAATTATTTCTTATTTGTTCACGTACTACATTGATTAATTGATTAATTCTCTTGTTTTTTGGTTTGCTTTATGGGCATTATGCGGTGTGCAGCCCAGGTGTATTGGTAATGTATAATTTGAGACATTCTGTTTTAAGATGCTCCTTCAAGGGCTTTCATGCTACAAACAAACACAAATAAAATGGTTTACAATGTGTCTTTAAATGATTACAAATGTGTGCGACTGTTAAATTTGACAGTTGAGAGAATTTTGTAAGCCAGATATTTCAGATGAGCAAACATTTCCTGATTTTGTGCTACAGTTGGTTTGGGAACTCAGTGGAACATTCTGTGCTTGTTGTACAGAATTACAGAATACAGAATACAGAATAACTCTTGTCAGAGTTATTCATTGTACAATCTTCACAGCTGGTCAGACTATTGTGTAATGGCAATCTCAATAATAAAATGCCAAACATACATGAACATACACGAACATATATGCCCTCTGTACTGTTTTCTTGACAAGTGGACTAGTTCTACTGATAATAAAACTGATACAGTTTAGTGACCTGTTTACTTCCTTCCTGTTTTTTTCCGTTACAATGGCCCTATCGGAAAGGTTATCTGGTGTGAAACCCGAAATACAGACACATTCATGGTGGCCAAAACAACAGACTGTGTGCAATGAGACAGGGAATCATTGACTTGACCCAGGGGGTATCACACTTTGTTTTGTTGTTTGACTTGGTAATTGGAGCTTATGTTGAATAACACTGGTTCTGCAAAACAGCTTAATTTGGCATATAATACACTTGTGTGCACTCCCTTTGTTTTTATCACAATGCTTTTTGATTTAATTCCATTTTAATCCATGATGAGCTAAATAATGTATATATTCCTTGTATTATAGTTAATATGTCCAATAAACTGTATCAAACTATCCTTTTATTCTTGTGAATCCATTTAGCTCTGAAATACTGTGCTGTTGCATGCTAGCATTTCATTGCTTGTGTAAGGGTTTGCATGATAGCTAATACATTTACATTTAGTCATTTAGCAGACGCTCTTATCCAGAGCGACTTACAGTAAGTACAGGGACATTCCCCTGAGGCAAGTAGGGTGAAGTGCCTTGCCCAAGGACACAACGTCAGTTTGCATGACCGGGAATCGAACTGGCAACCTTCGGATTACTAGCCCGACTCCCTCACCGCTCAGCCAACTGACTCCCTAATATCATAAGTTATTTCACTTAAGGTCTGTATGATTTACTGTAATAACCAGTGTGATGGCACCCTGATAGCTCCAGTCTCAGCTGTCTGCCACGTGCACCTAAGTCTTGATGTACTTCCAGCTCCAGACCTGATGAGATAGCCTGGCTCCATGGCTGCTGCACGCCGTGCAGAACAGTTGACATGCAGTCAACAGTTGACTCTGTGTTCACACTGTAGGTTGTTGTTTAAATACTAGAACAAATGTCAGTGATGAAAGATTAGAATACAAACAAGCAGTATACAAACAAGTAGTGATTACATATGCTAAGGGGTACAATAAATGATAGATCATACAAATACATTAAAGGATGCACACAAATTTACAGTTTTAACTTAGAGTTTTACAGTTTAAAATTGCAACATCACTTTTAGCTCTCCAAAAAACACATTTGCAAAAAAAAGTAGCCTATTGTCCTATTGTCTTGTCTTGCAATGCCATTGGATAAATATGGTCTTCAAAAAAAAAAAGAAATTTGAAATTAGGGAGCTAAAAGTGACATTGTAATTTTACAACCAGGGGTCTTACAGGGTTACTGCTCAAATTCCCTGTAGAAAACACAGAAGAGTGGCTTTTTATTTGTGAATTTACACTTATGAATATGAATTGTAGCCATCAGCACAATTAGATTTACAAGGTAAAATTGTTTCTCTATCTTTACTATGGTTAAGGAAACCGAGCAGCACATTCTCCCACAAGAAACTAAAGTCATCAAGAATATTAAAAATTATAAAACTGTGAATATCCTTCCATAAATGTTTTATATATATATACAATGCCCAAATAAATGAGAAACTTGTTTCTGGATGCTCAACACAAAATGTAGAAGCAGAAAAAAAAAAAAATAATAAGTTAGAGGGCGTGTGCCGCATAGCCTATGACGCACAAAGGAAGGGGCCTCCATGTTTGAGGGGCCAATCAATGGGTTGACGCTGTGGTTGGTCTATAGCAAATTGACGTCGTCAATGAAAATGGTAGTGAGAAAAAAAAGGTAGCAGCCAATGATACGGATCCTTTTTTATAAAAGGGAGTGGTTAAACGCTTCTTAAACACGAGGCACTTCCTTACCGGCATTTTAAGAGGATCGTTCTCTTTCCTTTCGGGAGTCTCCCATCGCTTCAGCTTCCTATTTATTTATTTATAGTGGAACGTTTTTATTTTGATATCAACATGCTTGGTCTTTGCCTTTATGTGCCTGTTCCGAATATAGACCCGATTGAATTTGAATATTTTGAGTCAAATGGACTACCATCGGAGTTGAAATCCCTCTTCAAGTTGAGTGTATTTCTACCGACTCAGGAATTTTCAACATACCAGAAATGGAGAAGGGTAAGAACTGACAGAGTATGTCTGAACTTAATATCATGAACTTTGTTTAATAAGATCAAAACTTTTGAATCAAAAGTTAAAGCGGGGTGTGCCTTAAACTACACATTCCTGTAAGTACTGCCCACTTCCGAGTGTCTGCATAAATGGCGGAAAGTGGTGTGCTCTAATGCGTTTTGCATTTTTTAAAGTGCATGGGGGCTTGAGATGAGACGTGATCATAATCTTACTTTTATATATCGTTAATAGTTAATTTATTTTGTGGATTCTCCAAGATTTACACGTTGATGACGTGTAAAATGAAGGCTAATTGAATTGGATGATTTACCTGATTACTAGTTTCAAACTCAGTCCCGACAGTGAATGTCCGTGACCCACTTGCCAAGGAGCAATGTTCTTGGCATAGACTAGCGTCTACAGCGCGTGTAGTAGCCACGACTTCAGAACATCTATCTATATCCTTAACGATGGGTCGACGTGCCAAGACACACTATGCCAGCGAGGCCTGATCCTGTCTAGGCCTACCTGGTCTAAAATTGGACTGGGCCGCCAGCATTGGGGTTGCAGGCTAACTGATATTTAATCTGCTTGTTTGAATAGTGTAACAGTACCACTGTCTCTGAATTGCCACAAATGTTCTTGGAACATCTCCCTCATGTTGCAGACATTGCTGAAATAAATGTTGTTGGCAGGGCACTGAAATTGTGAAACTAGTCAAGCATGGCCCATTAAATTGGCTACCTGAGGCCTTAGTACAGAATTCAAACCAAATGCTTATAATGAAGGGCAACTGCCAAGGTCCATGAATGCGTTCCATAAACCACCTGGGTGTACTGGGACTGTTAACTCTGTAATGCCAGTGTCGTGCATTGGTTCTGAGATTAAACTTTCAGATTTTTCTTTTCTCTCCTGTAGAAAGCTGTGAAACACAAAGAGAAGGACTTGGATGGACAGCTGGCCTTTGAGGAGTTTGTTCACTATTTGCAAGATCATGAGAAAGATCTGAAACTTGTCTTCAAGAGTCTTGACCAAAAGAGTGCAGGTACAGTTGCACCCATTCACACGAATGAACAGACGATAAATAGGAGTTAGGCCATTGGCTCTGGACCATTGCATACATTTTCCAGGTGGAATTAATGTTGAATTCTTTCTGTTCATGTCGTATAGATTCCAAAGAGATCATGCAGTCACTTCAGGACCTCGGAGTACGCATCTCCCAGCAGCACGCCGAGAAAGTCCTGAAAAGGTAAACGTCGTCTGGATGAAGCCTCCTCCTACTTTTCTTTATGGCCTGTGTTGTCGAACACCCCTGATTTGAATGTGTATTGCAATGTAACATTTTTGTCTCGTTTGAATAGTATGGATAAGAATGGAACAATGACCATCGACTGGAACGAGTTGAGCAAGTACAATCTGCTGGAGCCCGCTGAGCACATCCCAGAGATCATCCTCTACTGGAAACACTCCACGGTGAGAACAGAGACGAGACAAGCTTATTGACATGAATGGGGAGCGTAGGTTCCCTGTTGGCACATCCGATCGCAACCTAATCCATTGACACACCAATCCCTTTAAGAGCCCTAGACCTGCGTCAGAAATTAAGTCCTAGAGTTCGTTCTGAATCGGAAGGCTTATGACTAAAGAGTACGTACACTTGTGCAAAAGGCCTGTAAAATGTGGCAGCTATAATTACTGTCTAGAACTCTTTCCCAGGAGTGAAATTCTTGACATCCTCAATGAGCTGACATTTATACCACCTAATCGTAGTCTGTTTACATTTCATATGTGCCATCGTCTACTTGGCATGTAATGGTTGGCTCCACGTGGCTACAAATATATAGATGTTCTCTTTTGGCAGTGGTAACCCAAGACAAAGGCCAGGCAAAATGTCACGGAGCGTTGCATAATCAGTTTAACTCGCGTCACTATTTCCAGAGTTTACCCTCTGGTAATCGCGCTCATTGACATGAGTGATCCAGAGCATGTACACTGGGAGGCAGGTCATGTATCCAGACCAGTCTACATCTGTGTGGTCTCCCTCACTGTCCCAGGATATAAAATGACTAATGGCAAGCTTTATCAAGAGTTATCATGACCTTTGGCCTTTGCTCTTGTAATATTGGCCATAAATGTTGAGTAAAGCAGACTTCCTATTTCTTATACAAGTTGGTTACCAAGAAAATGGCTGTTTCCCAAAAGTATTTGGCTTGAAACTGACCCCTGTCCCATGATCAGTCCTTTTATACCCTCCTTTCAGAGAGATGTGAGGTTTTTTTTTTTCTGACCATGATCTTCACCTTCAGATCTTTGATGTGGGTGAGAACATGATGGTGCCTGATGAGTTCACCTCGGAGGAAAAGCTGACTGGGATGTGGTGGAGACATCTGACTGCAGGCGGAGGTGCGGGAGTCGTGTCTAGAACCTTCACCGCCCCTTTAGACCGGCTCAAAGTGCTCATGCAGGTAGGACAACTGGACCTACTTTCTCAATCAGACAACTTGAATGTTGGCAGGGTGAAGGCGTACTGCTTGCGTAACCTTCCAGGGACATGGTAGATAAAAAAGAAATGACAGCAAGACTGGTTATCTTAGTGATAAATTAGTTAACAAGTACCTCCCAAGTTTTGACGTAAATGTGCTGGAACAGGGGTCCAGAGTCTAGTTTAGCGTGCATGGTCGATAAGTCCACTCCTGTCAACCAATTACTGGAGGGGAGCCAGCACACCTTCCTCACAGATGTACATGATGGGCTACAGTTACGCCATCGATTGTAGTTCTTTGTGTACACGATAAGAGTGGGAATATGTGTCAATAGCCCAATAATTTACGTCAGCGGATCAGTTGTGTCCCTAGGGCAACTTTTTTTGTTTGTCCAATTTTTTTGGTGTTTGTTTTTTACACATCTGACTGGAGATGTGTAATGAGATTGTATTTGACCCCCTGTGTTCTTCATTTGACAGGTTCATGGTTCCCGTAGCAACAACATGTGTATCATGACTGGACTCACCCAGATGATCAAAGAGGGGGGCATGAGGTCACTGTGGAGAGGGAATGGGGTCAACATAATCAAAATTGCCCCAGAATCTGCTCTCAAGTTTATGGCCTATGAGCAGGTAAATACTTTGGTTACTTCTGAGATTAAACTTTGGATTCTATCCTGAGTGATCCTTTTACTGGTGTTTTGCATTGGGAAGATTTAGTATTCTAAATGTGTTTCTCTCTCCTGGTGATGCCTGTATAGATCAAACGCCTGATGGGCAGCAGCAAGGAGAGTCTGGGTATTTTGGAGCGCTTCCTCGCTGGCTCTCTGGCTGGAGTCATTGCTCAGAGCACCATCTACCCCATGGAGGTAATTTGTCTCCCTGATTCAGATCCCTGAAAACCATTATCAAATGCATTTCAGTTAAATGAGTTATTGGTGAGAAATGTATAACCTCCTACTCATGACTTGTTTGGTTGATTATTGTTTTCTATTCTGAACCTGCAGGTACTCAAAACAAGACTTGCCCTGAGGACAACTGGTCAGTACTCTGGGATCTTGGACTGTGCCAAGCATATCTTCAGGAGAGAGGGACTGGGTGCCTTCTACAAGGGTTATGTTCCCAACATGTTGGGCATCATCCCTTATGCTGGCATTGACTTGGCTGTTTATGAGGTAAATGGAGACTGCAAATTGATTTTTTTTAAAGGGTCACATCTTTTTATCGCATTTGCTGCTTGCATAAGGCATTTTCTAACTTTTTTTCTCCTCACTTTACAGACGTTAAAGAATTCCTGGCTACAGAAGTATGGCACTAACAGCACTGACCCAGGCATATTAGTCCTGCTGGCTTGTGGCACAGTGTCTAGCACCTGTGGTCAGCTGGCCAGCTACCCCTTGGCTTTGGTACGCACCCGGATGCAGGCACAAGGTGAGATTCTCAACCATGCACGACCCCATCTTCACATTGGAATGTTTATCCGTTTTTGAATTTGTCCATGCATCGTTCCTTCTAACCCTGTTTCTTTTATTTGTCCCATTCAGCAATGTTTGAGGGCAGCCCTCAGATGACCATGTCTGGGCTCTTCAAACAAATCATCAGGACCGAGGGGCCCACTGGTCTCTACAGGGGTCTGGCCCCCAACTTCCTTAAGGTCATTCCAGCTGTCAGCATCAGTTACGTGGTATACGAGAACCTGAAGACGTCACTAGGAGTGACGTCACGTTGAGGTGATGGGTCAGCAACAGACTATGTTAGCCACCCCGACTGGGGTTTGGCTGTGGGCTCATGGGAACGATTGGACCCGAGGGTTATGGAGCCATCTCATTCTATGAATGTCAGAGGATGGAAGGCGGGCAAGGTGCAGGATTATGAAATGCCAAGATCAATGTTATCGACTCTGTGAGCTGAAACGAAGGGAAAAGGGAACCTCCATCACTATGACGGATGCTGCTATTTTAGAAGAGCAATAAGATATTACCGTAACTCTACAGGGAATGCTTGTAATGCTCTATACTTGAGGACCAAATGTAGTTGCCATTAAGTATATGTTAAACTCTATGCAGATTTGCATCGTGTCCACATTTAAACTGCAGTCCAGTTTGCATCCCATGTTAACACTACTTTATCTGTGCCCTGTGCAAATGCTGTTATGCCTAAAATGTATCCAGAAACAGTTCTTGCAATTTAATGGTTTCAAAAAATTGTTTGCTTTTTGATACTTTCTCTCCGGGCAAATGCATCCCTTCTCAATAGCAAGATCTGCTACTTTTGAGCCAATTAAGTTTACAAAGTTATTTTATGAACAAGAAACTTATTTATGTGTCCATACAATATTTATTTTGTGTTATATGTTGCCTGTTGAGAGCAGTTTCTTACAACTTGAGACATTGGAAGTGCACACTTGCATAAGTGCATTTATTTCATCATGAAAGTACTTGACTGTGATTGTACATTTGCTTGTATGTAATTCAAAAATATTGTTATTGGATGAGATTTATTAAGTTCACATGTTCAGGGAAAACTTTGTAACCGTATGTGTTTTGAAGACATTTGAAACATTGAAAGCGTTTGTTTAAAAAAAATACCTGGTGGCTTCATAGTTTAGTAACACGAATGCACTTTAATCAAATGCTGGAGACACCTTCATGAATTCTTTAACTTTAAAAGTTGGTAGGATTCCTAACTTTTCAAAATACATTTTTATTGTGTTTTTTTTTATTATTATACTTTTGTTTCAAATAAATGCAAAATATTCAAATACTTGTGGCTCATGTTTATTAATTTTA